>NW_028317969.1:4112500-4262500 GCF_062004578.1 Staurois parvus
CATTTCCAAAAAAAACTTTTAATCATGTCCCTGTACAGTACTATGCCTTTAAAGTGCACTTTATAAAGAGTTTTGAACAGATAAGACTTTTTTTTACTTATTTCTGACCATCGGAATGGATTAATTGGTTTTCAGTGCATTTGCTAATTGCTTTTATCCTGCCCTTGTACAGTATTTATGCCTTTAAAGTGCACTTTATAAAGAGTTTTGAACAGATAAGACTTTTTTTTTACTTCTTTTCTGACCTCTGGAATGGATTAATTGGTTTTCAATGCATTTATGAATTAATTTTTAATCATGTCCCTGTACAGTATTTATGCCTTTAAAGTGCACTTTATAAAGAGTTTTGAACAGATAAAATACTTTTTTCTGACCTCCGGAATGGATTAATTGGTTTTCAGTGCATTTACAAATTAATTTTTAATCATGTCCCTGTACAGTATTTATGCCTTTAAAGTATACTTTATATAGAGTTTTGAACAGATAAAATACTTTTTTTAACATTTTTCTGACCTCCAGAACAGTTTTATTGGTTTTTAATGCATTCCTATGGGAAACCGTGTTTCGATTTATGAATTTTTCGCAATACCAAAAGTCACGCAAACCGAGGTACGCCTGTAAATGTTAACAGCCACTAATTTAGAGGTGTTACAGATAGTGTTGTGGCCTTAAAGTTCACATGATGGGTATGAGTTAATTAGTTACAAGAAAAAAAAACGCTTTTCAGTTATGGCTAAAACTTCTGAATTCTCCACATTACCATGACCAAATTCATCTATACAGCAAAAGAAAGGTTGCTTCTGTTCTCAGCTGTGTCAGCAAGCCTTCAAAATTCTTTCAGGCTTTTTAAAACAAAAGGGGCAGTTGTGCTGGTCCAAATGCAAGGTAGGTAGAATTGATTTATATTTGTTTTGCAAAGCGTGAAAAGACCAATTAAAAGAACAGTATAACCAAAGGTTACTTTTGCCCTCCTGTGACCCAGAAACAGCCCACGGTGAGATAAAGCCCGCTGTCAGCTGATGTCACAGAGCCGCTTCAGGCTTTGGAAGGATCTCGACAATATTGCTGGGATCCACTCAGATGCCTGATTGGCATCAGGCTCCCACTTTCAGCACAAGGCTGAGAGCCAAAGCCAGCTACATCCGTCCTTTTCTCCTTCCTAGCAGTCTAGTGAGCACCGCTCTCCATTCTGATAAGACAGAGCACTGAGCAATCAGCGGTCATGAGATTGTTCAGTTCTCGGACGCAGAGCTGATGGGAGACAGCTGCAACATCAGACCTATGCTACAGCATAGAGGTAATTATAGGTAGGTAACTATAGATGTTGTTTTGTTTGTTTTTTTTGTTTTTTTACCAAACATCTCCTTTTAAATCAGGAGGAGTCCTAAACCTACATTATAGAGCTTTATGCTCTTGAATATCCTAATGCTTAAAATATATAAAAATATATAATTAATTGGTATACCTGGAAAATAAATGAAATCAAAGTACAATTTTACATTTTAACAAACATATATATGACAATTTAAGTTTAAACTTACAGGTGCTAAGAGTTTATTTTTAGCGCCAATGTTCTTCTGTTTTTGAAACCCAGATTGTGTTTTTGAAACTAACACAGGTGGGCTATTATAAAGCTCGCTCTTCTAAATAATGCAAGCAACATACTTTACGAGACCATCAAATTAAACATATCTTTTCTACCTAATTTAATTTATCAAATTTAATTTGTGTTTATTATATCTCATCTTATTTTAAGGTCATCAGTTTTATGTTGTTGCCAAAGAAACGGATAGGAATCAGTTCAAAAACATTGAATGAATATGTACTAACGAAGAACATCTTGCAAAATGGTACAAAACAAGGTTTAATGCTGCTTAAATTAGACACCAAGCAGCAAACTTAAAGTGCCACCTGCAGCTACAAAATAAAAAGGTCTAGGGTGGTGCTTTTTACAAAATAATTTAAAAGAAAATTGTTGCTACAGCAATAAAAAAAATTAGAGAGCAAAAAAGTGAGCGCTTTCAATAGACAAGCAGCTGAAGCACACAGGATAACCAAAAAAAATCCTCACATGAAAATAAAATAAAAGTGCAGCGCTAAAAAATAAATGTGACACAATAAAAAACGATCATAAAAAGTCCCAATTATGGTGACCTAGGGTAACAATGCACACTAACCAGAAGTGCACATAAATAGTGCAGTGTAGTAAGGATGGAGTTCATAAAGTAGTCATCAGCTTGGAGAGGGTAGGTGTATTCCCTTGATCAATGAAGGTCCACACGATGATACAAAGCTAGGCAGAAGAAATCCACTAGATGGCAGAAGATGATCACGGCTCCACCAAAGGAAAACCTGCTCCTCCACTGTACACCAATGATATCTGAGGGAAAAGATGCTCCCCACAAGGGATCAAGAAAAAATGCCCATAGTGAAGTATAGTTAAAGAATATTTATTAAAAGGTATTTAATAAGGTAGGCAGGATGCATCCAGTAAAAATTGCAAAAAATGGCATACGAAAAGACAGACAGGACTAACCGTCCTGTCAGATGTAGTGGCCGCCGAAGCTCCACGATGCGTGACGTCAAGGCGTGCGTAGGCTCCTCCTTACGCGTTACGTGCCGAGCACATCTTCAGAGAAAGAACCGGTCTCATCGTGTGGACCTTCATTGATCAAGGGAATACACCTACCCTCTACAAGCTGATGACTAATTTATGAACTCCATCCTTACTACACTGCACTATTTATGTGCACTTCTGGTTAGTGTGCATTGTTACCCTAGGTCACCATAATTGGGACTTTTTATGATCGTTTTTTATTGTGTCACATTTCATTTTTAGAGCTGCACTTTTATTTTATTAATAAAAAAAATTACTCTTTATATTTTGCCCTTGACATACATCGTATTAAAGTATAAATGCATTGTACTGAGCTCTGACAATCTATTTTGATCACCAATTAAAGCATCGTATAACTTTTTATTCACGCACATTTTTTTTCAAACAATTCTACTTTAAAAAGACGGTACAATAATGATGGGAAATGCAATTTGACTCCCCATTTTCTTATCATTCTATAAATTCTGGCTATAAAATAAACTATTAGCAAAGGGAATACCTTACTAAATACGTCATTTTCCTCCTAGCCTGTGATTACGAAAAATAATCTTAATAGTTTAAAAATGAAAAATTATCCCTGAAATGTCCTGGACATTTAGTAGAAGACTGTAATGGTCATTGATTTTTGCCATAACTGTTTGAAAGTTTACAAGCTTATAAATTAGTTCATGTATATTTAAAGGTTACATAGTTGGTCTGAAAAAAGACAAAAGTCCATCCAGTTCAACCATAAAAAAAAAAAATAGTAATAATCCTGTACCCACAGTTGATCCAGAGGAAGGCAAAAAAAAGTATTTGTATAAAATCTTGAACTTCAACTATAAAGATCTGTTACAGGGTGCAATCTTGACAGTCGGGTTCCACAGAATGCTAGGCTTTCCAAGAAGAAAGCCCAGCATTACCTGCATGCTTTCTGGCAGCCTGTGCAGTAAGAATTATTAATATGTGCCCCTCTTTGCTGAGAGGGATGGAAGGGAGCTCTTCCTCAGACTCAATAGGCTGTTGGTTTGTAGCGCAACAACTATAAAAAAAATTTCCAAATCAGAAAGAATCGCCATAGACCATGTCACCTGCAGGATACAATTATCCATGTTTACCTACCGATAATTAAATACATCTCGAAATAGGTTTAACTGTTTATGCACCACCCTATAGCAGAAATACTGCTACAGGGCGGCATACATGATTTCGCAGTTCTGGGTAGGGGCCAGCATTCGCGGGTTTCAGCTGTCAATTTCCGGGTCCCAGCTGGTGATTCCTCACCAGCACACCCAAGTATCTCCGACGGGGGAGAGACCTGTGTATAAACAACACAAATCTCTCCCCTGTCAGCATCTGCACACTGCTTTGTATGGCTCTGCAAAGAGAATACATTTTGGCCTAAATTTATGATGAAATTTGATTTTAAATTTTTTTTAGTGGGCATGCTTAATAGCAAAAAGTCAAAAATATAGTTTTTTTTTCTCAAAATTGTCAGTCTTTTTTTGTTTATAGCGCAAAACATTAAAAACGCACAGGTGATCAAATACCACCAAAAGAAAGCTCTGTTCTGGGGAAAAAATCTAATTTGGGTGCAGCATTGCATGACCACACAATTGTCAGTTAAAGTAACACAGTGCCGTATTGCAAAAAATGTCCTGGTCAGGAAGGGGGGTAAATCCTCTGGAGGGCAATTGGTTAAATCATATTATTTTTTTACTAAGCACAATAAATAAATAAAATGCAAATACAAAAAATATATTCCATATAAAATGAATAATGGCTACAGATATAATAACTTCTTTAGTAAAATAGCCCCAAAAGAGTAATTAAACTGACAGCTGCTGCAGGTATGGTGACCCCTTTTGTTTTACCTAGAAGCCAAAAAATATTTTGTGGTCCAAAATAGCCGATGCTATTGGGAGAAAAAATAGGAGAATAGAAAATAAGTTTAAATCTTATTTTTTTTACTAAACACAATAAATAAATGAAATGTAAATTCAAAAAATATATTCCATATAAAATGAATACTGGTTACAGATATAATAACTTCTTTAGTAAAATAGACCCAAAAGAGTAATTAAACTGATGAGTGCTTCAGGTATGGTGACCCCTTTTGCTTGACCTAGAAGCCAAATAATATTTTGTGGTCTGAATAGCCGAAGGTTTTGGGAGAAAAATCTGATATTAGAAAATAAGTTTAAATCTAATTTGTTTTACTAAACACAATAAATAAATGAAATGCAACTACAAAAAATATATTCCATATAAAATGAATACTGGCTATAGATATAATAACTTCTTTAGTAAAATAGACCCAAAAGAGTAATTAAACTGATGAGTGTTTCAGGTATGGTGACCCCGTTTGACCTAGAAGCCAAAGAATATTTTGTGGTCTGAATATCCGACGCTATTGGAAGAAAAATCTGAGAATAGAAAATAGATTTAAATCTAATTTGTTTTACTAAACACAATAAATAAATGAAATGCAAATACAAAAAATATATTCCATATAAAATGAATACTGGCTACAGATATAATAACTTCTTTAGTAAAATAGACCCAAAAGAGTAATTAAACTGATGAGTGTTTCAGGTATGGTGACCCCGTTTGACCTAGAAGCCAAAGAATATTTTGTGGTCTGGATAGCCGAAGCTATTGGGAGAAGAATAAGAGAATGAAAGGGTGAAGGGCTTCCTGGTAAGGTAAAATCCTATTTCATTTCATTTTTTTGTGAAAACAGATTCAGTTGAGTTGTTTTTTTTTTTATCTCAGACTATTTTGGTAAAATGTTATTCAATATTAATTTACATAACATATTAATAAAATTCAAATTTATTCATTTTAATTAAATAGATGAATCTAAGTGCTGTGCATTAATATTTGCACCAATCTGTTATGCATCATTTTTAGAAAAACCAATTATGCATCAATTTTAAAGGAGTAATTAAATAGAAAATAATTTTGTAATTTAGCTTTCTGAAGACATTAAATCAGGCTCGAAACTCGAGAGCTCCTTTAGGCTAAATAGATGCACAAAGTTTTAGGTTGTACTTTAAAACTCTTCTAACAATACAAAAGAGCACATATTAAAGACTATTCCAATTTCATTTTTGCAGGTGCAGTCAGTCGGTAAAGTTAAATTATTGAGAGACCGACTAACGCTCCGTAACAAGCCAGGCTGTCCCGAAAACCGTGCTAGAGCTGAGGAAGTAGCTACACTGCTTGAGTTTGGGAGATTAGAGAAGCTTGTACTGCACAGATCGTTCCTGATCTGTTCCAGGTGAGATGAGGACCTTTTAATCTATGTCAACTTATTAAAATATTGCCATTTTTTTAATCCTCTGTCTATATTTTTGCCATTTATTATATTGCTCACACAGAGGCTATTTTGCCAACTAAATCTTAATTCCTAATCTCCAAAACAAACTCAGGCTTTATATAGATCCTCTAAAAATTTACAAAATATGTTTTTCTATGTAAGGCATTTTTACAACAAGGGGTGTGCATAATGTTTTAATTATTGGTATAGCACAAGAATCTTTTTTTTCCCCAGGGCTTTAAAAAAAACATTGAGCCTATCACATGAGTCCTTGCTTTTAAAGGAATTTATATTTTGAAGCTGAATTCCAGGAAAAAATAAAAAAGTTAATTTCTATTGATATTGTCTATCAAGATAGGCCAACGCGTTTTAGGGGCAATGCTGAATCCTCAATTAGGATGCCTATAATGAGGTTGAGATATGAGCTGCTAGATCAGTTGCCTTGCAAAAGCTTTTGCAAATGCAATTTATCTGACAGCTCAGATCTCAACCTTTTAGATTAGGAAATAAGCAGTTCCCCCAAAAGGTGTTGTCTTATCTTGTAACTATATCAATGGTCTTCAATAGTCTTCAAACTGTGGCCTGCTGGCCGGATATGGCCCTTTGCTTGCCTTTTTCTAGCCCCTAGGGCACTGTTCCTACCACTGATATGAGGCACTGTTCCTCCCTCTCACACCAACAATGAAGCACAATTCCTCCCACTGGTATAAACGATTGGGAACTAATTCTCCCACTGACACCAACAGTTGGGCACTATTCCTCCCACTAATACCAGTGATGGGGCACTATCCTCCTAATGACCACCAAGTCTACCCTCACTGACCACAGACCGGCCCACCTAAGGTCTGAGAGACAGTAAACCAGCCCTTTGTTTAAAAAAGTTTGGAGACCCTGCTCTGTATCAGAAATTTGGACTACAATTCTTGCAGTCTCATGAACTTTTGCATTGGGGGCTCCTCAACATCTACTCCAAAGCTTTAGTCCTATTGTATATCCTTTTTTCTTCCCTGGCCATGCGGGATCTCCTGCATGGTAGGGGTTGGGGAAAGACCTGGCAAGCTACCCTGTAAAAATAATTGAGAATTCATGGAAGAAGTCGCTTATGAGTGACGGTCCATGCAATCGCCAAGGGTCGGATACAACTGGAGGGATAGATATAGATGTCCTTTTTTGAGACTATCCAAGAGGCAGCAGGCCCAAGCCCAAAACAAGATTTATCTACTGCTCATTCACTCAGCCCCGTTGAAGGAGGACTCATTTTGAGATTAAATCCAAAAGTACCAATATCTCATTTCTATCAGTCCAGGGCTACCATACACAAACACCAAGAAAATATAAAAAGACACACATTTAGGATGGCCATACAATATAATTGTACAAATTCTCCATGATCTCCTTTAGATCTACCTGAATCCTTTCAATTTATATCAATTCAGGATGGCCCTTGCACTACATAGTGGATGGTAGATCTAAAAGAGATTGTACAATCAGCTTATATAGTGCACGGCCAACCTAATGCAACTCAGAATCATTCATTTTTTTTTTTTTATTGCAAGCAGGGTAAGTTAAATTTGACTAGGTATGTATTAGCTGCTTGCAAATTCTGTAGAGACTGGGAGAGGGAGAAGCAACACAAAGGGGTTTATTTACTAAACCTGGAGAGTCCAAAATCAGACTCCCTTCTGCATAGAAACCAATCATCTAACCTCAGCTTGTTCAATGAAGCTTTGGCAATGAAACCAAAGCTGATTGGTTTCTATGCAGAAGGGAGTGTGATTTTGGACTCTCCAGCTTTAGTAAATAAACCCCAAAGAGTCCATCAGTTATACTACTATACTACAGTTCTAAGATCAAAATATAAATAAGTCCGTAGGAATATGGTGAAGTAAAATCCAGAAATGAGCAGAAATCAATATGCTGGTGCTCTGAAGGAATGATAAAATTGCGCACTTACCAGATGCGCATAGGGCATACGCATTAATATATCCACCTCAGGACACTTAGGGTATGAGGTATGGTAGGTGTGTGAAGATCATCCTTCAAGGAATGGGCAGCACAGCAGTAAATGGGTCAAGTCTGCTAATCCAGAGGTCCCCTTTAGGATGGATTGGGTCAGCAACCTGCTTACAGGGATTCCCTTCCTCTGGATACTGGATCAATCAGGACATTTCCACTGGCTCTGAAACTTAATGGCTCCATGAAGAAGCCATAAAAAAGGTGCCCATAGTGTAGTATTTCCTTGTATCTTTATTCAATGAAAACTAGTAGTACAGTATAGTAAATGCAGGGTACACTTACCATTCACAAAGATGGCCGCTGGACCAGCACATGGCTCTGGCGGCCTGACGCCACAGCGTATGCCCTAGGCGCATCTGGTAAGTGCGCATTTTTATCATTCCTTCAGAGCACCAGCATATTGATTTCTGCTCATTTCTGGATTTTACCTCACCATATACCTACGGACTTATTTATATTTGGATTCCACCATGATTATATTTCTGACTGTTTTTATTTAGCGCTGCACTTTATTATATACATTGTTCTTTGGGGGTTTCATTTGGTTACCTTAGTGTATCAGCTGCTATATTGGAGAACGCTCACTTTGTTTCTAACAATTTTTATACTACGGTTCTCACGTACTTCCAAGAATGGCGCTGATAGGAGTAAAAGAGTAAAGTGACAGAGAGATTACCCTATCAGTTTGCTGCTTCTCCTTTCACTGGCCAGTCATAAGATGTTGGAGGGACCTGTAAGTGTTAGAGCAGCAGAAACCTACCAAACAAGACTGTGCTGTGCCAAATACAAATCTTTTGATAAGAAAAACATCTCGCTTTTATGTACTTTATCTGCATATTTAGTAGTTTACTTGGAGTTTCGGCTTTAATGTCACATACCATAGTCATTAGGACCACTTGGGGTGCATGACAGTTAACTTATCAGTCTGTTTTAGAATTTTGGGAGAACCATATATTAAAAAAAACTAAAGAGGAGATTCAAACAGCCACACACCTGTCCCTCGATCCCGTGGTGTCTAGCCCATTTCACCAGGCATCCTGTGTTGCTGGTGCCGGCATCTTCAGTGTGGACACTCGGTTGTGACAGCTTGCGCCTTCACCACCGGGCGTTCACTGTGCATGCACGAGAAGTGCTGCAGTTTGTAAATGGTCCCGTAGTCTTCTGGCACCTGTCACATGTCCCAGAAGACTACAGGGAAGGGAGGGGGGAGGACAACTTCCGCTTCTGATCGCCTCAGCGGAAATGAGAATGGGTACCTGTCAATTTCGGATACCCACTCCCCAAAGGTGCCAGTCCTTAACAGGGAGTGGGGGACCAGCCCTTAAAGCGGCACTTCCCCTTTTGGGTGGAGCTCCGCTTTAAATTCGTTTTCAAATGTTTGTTTGAAATCAAATTTGTTTTCGATGTTGTTTTCGAATTTGTTTTTAAATCGAATTTTGGATGAATTTTGTGTTGTTATTTTGGATTAGTTTAAATTCGTTATTTTTGTAATTTGGAATTCTGATACATCCGAATCTCTGAATAACGAAAACATTCATCTGAAATTCGATTAGAAACAAAACGAAGTGCACATGTCTAGTGGAACATGTAACATGTTCCCAAAGGTGAACATATCCTTTAATTACATTGGGCTGCATTCACAAAAGCAGATGGCATGTGGTATTTAGGTGTTTTCCCAAATACCACATGCGATCCTGTGAAATGTCCACATGGGCAGCACAGTGGCTTAATGGTTAGCACTTCCGCCTGGCAGTACTAGGGTTGCTGGTTCAAATCCCAACCACAACACCACCTGCCTGGAGTTTACATATTCTCCATGTGCTTGCGTGGGTTTCCTCCAGGTACTCCAGTTTCCTCCCACACTCCAAAGACATGCTGGTATGTTAATTGGATCCTGCCTAAACTGTCCCTAGTATGTGTATGTATGAATGTAAGTTAGGGACCTTAGATTGTATACCCCTTGAGGGTTAGGGACTGATGTGAATGTACAATATATATATGTAAAGTGCTGCAAAAATTGACAGCGCTATTTAAGCACCTTAAATAAAGAAATAGAGCAAAAGCACTCAACAAATACCACATAAAACAGGAGCTAAAGTCAATTCACAAAAGGACATAAATTAATGCATGCAGTGAAAAAAGTATTGGTCCAGGCATGCAATAGTTGAGAATCTGGCATCCTTAACAGCCAGTAAAACATATGGTTGTTAAGGATGCTGCAGGCACTTGCTCCTTAACAACCATGACAGTGGTTGTTAAGGATGCCAGAGGCAGCCTGCTCCTTAGCAACACAGTAAATGCCTGGATTGTTTTTTAGATACACAGAATATAACTGGATACTAACATTTATAGGTAAAGTTGATCCAGGGAACATCTGATTGCCTCTCGGGGGATCAGGAAGGAATTGTTTCCCCTGCAGGAGCAAATTGGATTATGCTTTGCTGGGTTTTTTTGCCTTCCTCTGGATCAATTTTTTTTTAAAAAGATGGACTTTTCTGTTTTTTCAGCCAGACTAACTATGTAACTATGTAAATCTCAGCACTGGCAAGACAGACTTATAAATCCTATGACAGCTAAAATAGCTCCCTTATATGTATTTCACTTACTGTAAGCACTTATCTGTTTGTCTGCAGTTCAGCTATATAATGAGTATGGAACAAATCTGACCAAAAATAGGTATTTCATTTATCTTGCAGAAAAATAAATTCAATCATGAAGGGGGCACTAGAGAGTATAGGGTAACAGTAACATTTAAGGCAAACGTTCAACTAAAAGGAATACCCTTTTCTTTTTTATAGGGTAGTATAGAGAAAATGTATATTTTAAAGACAATCTCCGAATAACAAACCTGTTAGCAATTACAATATAAAATATTTGGATCAACTTATAAATAAATTAGATAATGCTTTTATTAGACAAATTACCAGTTCTGGCATTTACAAAGAATAAAATAAAATTTTCTAATGGAATTTAATTGTTTTTTAAAGATAAGCACAGGAGAACCTCCCAAATGCCCAGAATGCACTGAAAAATTGCACTGGTAAATTATTAACTATTTTAGACTGTGTCAGAGAAATACAGAGAGTAGAAGCAGAGACAGCAGTATGTGTTGCGATTAGCTTAGGTGTGAGTTGCTCATTAACATTTCTTTTGTTTCCAAGGGTAGGAAAGGTGTCTGGTGGAGTGAGACAGCTAAGGCCACCTGGCAGGGGGTCTTCATGAGGAATTTGAGGTGTGAATGGTCAATAGCATATCTTTTGTTTTGAAGGCTGGGAGAGGTCTGAGGTGTGAATTGGTCATTGCAATGTGTGACAAGCTTGGTAGGAACATCCTGTGTTCAGTGTCCATTTGAGTACCTTGAAAACGCTTTGCATACATTTTTTATGATGAAAAAAGGCTCTGGACAGCATCGGGAACTGGAAGAGTTAAAAAAAAATTTCAAACGCAAACACTTATAAACGCGATTTGCTACGTTTAGCTGCGTTTAGCCACATTTACAAGCATTTTGCGTTTGAAAAGCTGATAAAATCGACTGCAGAGCACACGTTTTCTGCGTTCAAAAAAATGACTGTAAACTCAAATGCCTGTAAACGACTGTAAACGAAGGTATGTACGTGGTCACATAAAAAAACATTAGGGAGAGTTCAGGGGCTGCTGAAAAAAATGCTGAATCCTAAACGTGAGTTTTTCAGCTGCAGCGTACATGAGCACTTAATGTTTAGAAGAGATTTGTCCAGAGATGTCATATCTTCAGAAACCATTTCTTTGTTGTATTAAACAATAGATAAAGTGTTTCATTGCTAAACTGACACTTCTTCAGTGTCACAGCATTTTTGTTAGGGGCTTGAAGCCATCAGTGGTGACGAGTGTGTGATTGTAGACACATTGGGGTTAATTTTCTAAAGGCAAATAGACTGTGCACTTTGCACCTTGCACAAAGCGCACCAAACCCTGGTGGCAAGGGTCACTAGGCCGCAGCATAGCCAACCGGAATGCTACTCCATTTGACCCAGAAAACCATAGAGAAATCACGTTTTTCTTGGACTCCAGGCTCCAGTTGAGCACCACATACAGCGGAGAAAACAGACTGCACCTGTCTACAGGCAGAGCCCATCAGAACATCAGCACACACCTGGATTGGGCGCAACGAAATTCTCGCCTAGATGAGAAAGGAGGAAGTGCTACCCTGCGGAACAAAAAAGTAAAAAGCAATAAAGAAAAAATTGTGGGAATAGGAGGGGGCTGGATCCAGACGCAAACCATTTGAAGGCCCACTTTCAACTTTGGGCCAGCATCTAAATGCAGCAGGAAAACTATTTTATTACTATTGCCATAGGCAGCAATTGAACATAGAAAAAAAAAATCTCAGTATTGAACAAAGAATGACTTGTAGGAGGAATGTTCTTACCGCTTGTTTTATCCTCTGATGATACAAAATGTCATCCTGATCAATACTCTCAGCTGGAGCTTGATTAATGCACTCTCTAGATTAGGCGAAAAGTCGATTCTGGATCGAACACTGTAATGCACTTTCAATTAACCATTTCCTCCTTGAGATAGCCACAGTAAACTCAGTATATTCTGGAAGTTTTCCAAGTTCCATTATAAGAGTCGTGTTGGAGAGAATTCCAGAGCCTAAGCACTGCGGAACATAGGCAGATATTTCATCCACTGAAATGGAAGATCCAGGAAACAGGCATTCTTATCATGACTGATGGTACTCATGGTGCATTTAGGTTTTTTGCTGACCAACCCCCCCCCCCCCATCCTGGGAGAGAAGGAGAGAGACTCCCCATCACTGTTCTCTGGAATCCCGGCTCCCTTCCTGGATTCTCCCAGCCGTTCCCCCCGGCTCCACTCTCTCCGCTCTTCCACCTGTCACCCAGCCCCGGTGCCCCTTGGAGCCTCGGCGGCTGAAGGCAGAGCACAGGGTGCATAGGACAACCAGCGACCTTTCTTCCGGGGGGCAGCACCACCCCCCTGAAAAATGCCACCCAAGACAAACACCATGTTTGCCTTACGGTAAATATGCCCCTGATGGTACTGCAACGTTGAAGGCACATGCTCTCAGTTCTGTTCAAATTACCTTCAAAAGATCATCATTTTAGGATATTCTATAATCTTGCATAATCTTTCAAAGGCATTTGTAATGGTTGATGTTTTTTTCCTATTTACCTACTACTACTGGTGTATAAAAGAGAATAAAAAAAATGAAAAGAAATAGCAAAAAACATAGGTAAAAAAATTGGCAGAATAATGGGGAGGGGTGTAGTGAAAGACAAAATAAAGACTCATTTATTAACCAGTTGTGGACACTGGACGTACTACACATGTCCCAGGAAACCTAATTAAATTTCAAAACCAAAAAAAAGGACCATCTGACACAATGGGGTTGATTTACTAAAACTGGAGAGTGTAAAACCTGGTGCAGATCTGAAAAGAAACCAATCAGCTTCTGGGTTTTTATTTTTTGGCAAAGCTTAACCGCTTGCTGCCCTGCCACTGTATATATACGTGTGCAGGGCGGCAGTGGAGCGCAAAAGCACGTTTTAAAACAGGCTCCGCGCTCCCAACACTTTCACGGGTAGGGGGCGCGCGCGCGCGCGCTCCTGCCGACCCGTGGGTGACACGATTCGATGCAGGAGGGATCAATCATTAGATTTCCCTAATTAGGTCCCTGTCCTATCCTGTCCTGTGTTGACATTTACACAGGGCAGGATATGATGTCATTCTTCTCTGCCTGGACACATTCCGTTCCAGACAGAGAAGAAGACATACAAAAAGTGAGTACAAAGCACTACACTAACAGTTAGAACACACCTAGGACACATTTAACCCCCTGATCGCCCCCCCCCCAAGTTAACCCCTTCACTGCCCTGTCACCAGTGTCACTGATCAGTGAACCTATTTTTACTGATCACTGTATCAGTGTCGCTGGTGACTTCCGATAGTGTTAGCGCCCCTCCCAGATAGCGACAGATTGCCCGCCAGTACACCAGTAATCCTGTTTAACCCCTTGATCACCCCCCCCCAGTTAACCCCTTCACTGCCCTGTCACCAGTGTCACTGATCAGTGAACCAATTTTTACCGATCACTGTATCAGTGTCGCTGGCGACTTCTGATAGTGTTAGCGCCCCTCCCAGATAGCGCCAGATTGCCCGCTAGTACACCAGTAATCCCATTTAACCCCTTAATTTCCCCCCCCCCAGTTAACCCCTTCACTGCCCTGTCACCAGTGTCACTGATCAGTGAACCGATTTTTACTGATCACTGTATCAGTGTCGCTGGCGACTTCCGATAGTGTTAGCACCCCTCCCAGATAGCGCCAGTTTGCCCGCTAATGCACCAGAAATCCCATTTAACCCCTTGATCGCCCCCTCCCCCCCCCAGTTAACCCCTTCACTGCCCTGTCACCAGTGTCATTGATTACAGTGAACAGATTTTTACTGATCACTGTATTAGTGTCACTGGTGACTTCCGATAGTGTTAGCTCCCCTCCTAGATAGCGCCAGTTTGCCCGCTAATGCACGGGATTTTTTTTTACCAAAAACATGTAGCACAATACATTTTGGCTTAAATTTATGACTAACTTTGAGTTTACTATATATTTTTTATAGCTGAAAGTAGAAAATATTGTTTTTTTTCAAAATTTTCGTTTTTTTTTTGTTTATAGCGCAAAAAATAAAAAGCGTACAGGTGATTAAATACCACCAAAAGAAAGCTCTATTTGTGTGAAAAAAAGGACGTAAATTTCGTTTGGGTACAGCATTGCATGACCGCGCAATTATCATTTGAATTAGTGCAGCGCCAAACAGCAAAAAAAGGCCTGGTCATTAAGGGGGGTAAATCCTCTGGAGCTCAAGTGGTTAATTGAACAAGCTGGCGTTAGAAGCTGATTGGCTACCATGCACAGCTGCCCCAGATTTTGCACTCTGTTTTTTTTTTATAAATAAAGTTTGTCCCTCTATAACCCCTTAGTAACCTTTAGTTTACCCCAACCATCCTTCATTAACTCCTTCTTCCACGTCTCCACTTAACTATTATTTTCTTGCTTTTTAATTCAACTTTTCCAACCATTATTATTTTAACGTTTTTCTCCTGTATTTGAATTTTGTGGTTTTCCTTTTAAATTAAAAAAAAGTGCAGATTTGGAAAAATACACCTTTTTTAATTTGTAAATAAGTTTGCAGTACCACGTACCAGAATCATGAAGCCAGTGTCATTTTAAATTGGACAAATTATAGAATAAAATGTCATATTTTTAGATACAAAAACACTTATTTATTTTTTAACTAATATTGATCAATTAAGAAAAAGTGCTTTCTTTTTAGATTTTGTTATGTTTTTTGTCTTCAGATCACAGGAAAAATAAAATGTTGTGGACTTTTTGGAATTATTTATCAAGACATAACTTTACTTATGACAGCAACCCAGCCTAGCCGTATGTTAAGGGTTAACTTGTCTTGGTTGAAAAGTCAAATGACCATTCAGTTAAGAAATGTAAATGATGGGTGAAGGGATTTTTTTTTTCCTAGAGACAATATACTATTTGAATTTCTACAGGTGGTCAAACACCATTATTTAGACTTGGATGGCAGGTAAACATATACAAGGTCTGGACATGACAATAGAGGAACCAAACTGATTGTCTGAGAGCTCACACGGAACTTTGCAAAGTGTAATGAACTAACAAACCTCTCAAACTATCACAATATGCTATTATCCACCAAGGTTGAAAGTATTAATGGTTGTTTACTCTGACTCCAACACAAGAGCCAGGCAAACAGAGAGTCTTTTACTACCTATGGGAATGTTTAATTCTGAAACAGAAGTTAAATTCAGGACATTTTAAGGCTAAGAATTGAATATATCTAACCACAAAGATATTACTAAAAAGCATAGTATCTATAGATGTTATAAAGAATATGTTTCACACCACAAAATATTCAGACAATCAGTTTGGTTCCTCTATTGTCATGTCCAGACCTTGTATATGTTTACCTGCCATCCAAGTCTAAATAATGGTGTTTGACCACCTGTAGAAATTCAAATAGTATATTGTCTCTAGGAAAAAAAAAATCCCTTCACCCATCATTTACATTTCTTAACTGAATGGTCATTCGACTTTTCAACCAAGACAAGTTAACCCTTAACATACGGCTAGGCTGGGTTGCTGTCATAAGTAAGGTTATGTCTTGATAAATAATTCCAAAAAGTCCACAACAAAAATAAATTGTTTTATTTATATATATATATATATATATATATATATATATATACCGTATATATTTTAAGTATATACAGTATATATGTATATATATTCTACAGTATAAATATATATGTGTGTGTGTGTGTAAATATTCATATATGTATTACTTTGTTAATTTTGTTTGGTTAAATATATGCCCAAAACTGTGTCTGGATAACTTTTTCTGTTGCTGAAAAACTTTGAAAATAAGTAACAAAATTGTACAATGCAGTGTGGTCACTAGTTAACAGATATCTCAGCTGTAGGATATTAAACGTAGTGATGTTGTTAGGGGCTAAAGTTAAGAAACACTCTTAACTTAAGTGCAGTTATTTCTAACAACCAATTAGATTGATCTGACTCCAGCAGAAGGAATGTTGATTGGCTGCTGTGGGTTTATACACTTCTGTTCTTAAATAGGACCATTGGCCCCAAAGCCAAAATTTGTTATATGTAGTATAGCTGCTGCACTTTTCACAGTTATCTGTGGCAATTAATGCAAGAATCTGACCCTATAATGCTCTGTGCTGTCAATCATTCAAATAGGACATGCCTATTGGTTCACTTATGCTAAAGCAGGCTTTCAAAAATTGTTTAATATAGGGTAACCCTAGCAGGAGCAGACTGACAACTCATGGGGCCCCCGGGCAATAGGGGATCATGGGGACCCTGTGTCCTTGCCCACACTTAAACCACACCCAAAAAAGCCTATGAAAGGTACCAGGGGCATTTCATTGGGCCCCCTACTGACTCCGGGCCCTCGGGCAGTGCCCGAGTTCCCAAATGGTCAGTCCGCCCCTAAACCCTAGCAATAATACCTGATAATTACTATATTACTATATCTACAACTATGGGAATGTTGGCATGAGTAACTAAAGACATACTTAAACGATTTGACACCCAGGGCTGCACTATAAATCTAGATTTATTTTCAGTAATAATAAATAAATAAAAAATGATAAAGTTGTTCCCTCATGTTGGTGGTTCATGCAAAAGTGTTGCCCTACCTGGTGGTCAGTGAAAAGCTTTGTGACATTGGCGGATAGTAGAAAGGGAACGCTTTAAATTGGTAGTTGATGGGAGAGGGCCCACCTTACACTGGTGATCATTGACAGATGAGCCTCATTACATTGGTGGCGAGTAGGAAAGTTTGTCCTTTACGTTGGTGGTCAATCGGAGGATCGATGCCTAATAAGTGCACTAAAAAGATCATTGTTGTTAGTGGTTATTTCATTTCTCAAAGAACCCCTAGCAACCTTTAGGTGTCTCCAAACTTTCCAAAGAAAGGTCCAGTTTACTGTACTTTAGGGGAAGGGGTGCTATGTCCATTAGGTGTAAACAATGCCTGATCTTTAGTATTAGGGGAAGAAATAGTTGGTGGCAGTGGGAGGAATAGTGCCTCATTGTTGGTGTCAGTGGCAGGAAAAATTCCTGGAGGTCCAGATAATGGCAAGCAAAGGGCCACATCAGTTTGGAATCCACTGCTCTAGAGGAACCCTAGGGTCCCACAGAACCCTGGTTGAGAAAGGCTGTGTTAAAGATTGAGGATGGGGAGGCTGTGCACCTAGACATGGAAGTCTGCACATCTGAGGGTGTTGAAGCAAGCTAGTGTGGGGTTCAAAGACATGTTTACCAGTTCATTTTAGGGTGGGGAGAAGTGGGTATTTAAAATAATTTGCTCTTTACTGTAAAGAATCTTTGAGATTTTGTATTCATGTTAATAAATACAATCCAAATGTAGTAAGGGACAGAGTTCTTTTATTTATACAGTATGTATCTTTCCAGATTACAGTGAAGATAAGTGTTTCCTCTTACTAAACAGGATACAAAATACTATGAGTAGTTGTGTACCCTGTGCAATAAAAATGTCTTCCTTTGTGAACACGGATTCACCTATTTGTATGTTGTACGTTCATGTTATTGCACATTGAAGATTATGATGTGTTAAAGACGTTATTGTACACCCATGTATGTTAAATGTATCTGTGTTGACAACTGACTATATTCTTGTTTCTTTGTAATAGATGGGAATGGCTAGTGAATTTCAGAGATTGAAGGTTATGGCAGTGGCACACTGCATGAAGGACCCTTGTAGATGGACTTTTCGTAGCTTTATAGGGTTTTTTTGCATTTCATAGATATACAGGTCCAACTGGAAGCAGGTTCAATGCAGGTCAGAATGAGGTCAACCTCAAACGCCCTTGTAAATTAATTCTGAATGATTTCAGAAGTGTCTGAAACTGATGTATGATATTGATACCGCTGACACAAGACCAAAGTCTATCCACAGAGGCCCGAAAATGTGACTTTGTTATGGAAATAACTGCATACTCAATTAGAGTCCACAAATGAAAATCCATAAAGTATGTAGGAAGAGTAAAAAATAAATAAATATGGACTAAATAAAAGGAAGGGAGTTACACTTAACTAGGAACCACGCTAGATTTCAAATTGCGTATACATAGCGGGCTGCTGCAAGATGTGACCATTGTGATAGCTACAAAGAAACCAAAAATTAACTTCTCATAGATTCCAAAATGAAATAGAGAGTATATTACAGTATATGCACAAAAAGTTTACTTTTACACTCAAGTAAATAAATTCAGCTCCACTAAGAGTTTACTATCAAAGCTGTACATTTGGGATGAATTGGAATGCTGATTCTCATTCTGGTGTAGGTCTTCTTGTCAAAAATGAGTACCTGATCTTACAAAAGCTCTTTTAACTTAATAGGCACAAATTTTCAGACACATAAAATCTTGTGGAGCTCCTTCCTAGTAGAGGGGAGCCTGTTAAAACCTCAAATGGGGGAAGCCAACTTCACAATAATGCCCATGGTTTTGGATTGGGATTTCCAACAAAGTCATATAGGTGTGAGTTTCCACACAACTTTGGCCATATAGCCAAATAGGTAAAAAAAAATGTCAACGCCTACGGTAGTGAGCTCTATAGGTCCACAGCTTGGGGTTCCCCAGGGCACGGAGTCTAAGCCCCTGCCTGCTTGTTCACCAGGGCCCCTGATGGTGGGGATGGACTTGCAGCAGGCTGTGGCCAGGTCCCGGCCCCCAGGTACACCCAGCTGAGGTGGAGGAGTCCGCTAGCGGGAGCAGGGTACAACGGGAGAAGACACCAGGAATCCAATGGGCAAGCCGAGGTCAGGACAGGTGGAAAACAAACAAGGGCAGGAACGAAGCCGAGGTTGGTACACAGATAGACAACACAGGATACACAGTGGAAACACAAGGGAGCTCCAACAACACGAAGTTGCTCAGGCAAAGTGAGACAGACTGAGCATGTCTTAAATAGACAAGCCAGCTAGGAGGCGGCCCAGGAAGTATAGAAGTGAAGGACATAAAACCCAGAGGATAGCAGATGACGCCCATTGGGGAGCACAGACAAACACACATGTGAAGGAATCAAGAGCAGCAAGGAGGTAAGAATAAACACACAAGAGGCTGCAGGCTAACTTGTGACGAAAAATATATGAAGATGCAGAATTACACCCCAAATTACTGAAATAACAAGTGATAAAAGTAAAAAATGACTGTAAAAAAGCACAATTCATTGATGATCATTCATTTAGTGAAAAATAATGAACAGTGAAATTACAAACAGATACTGTAAAATCTAGAATGTGACAGGATATAACCAAATTATCAAGGCAAGGCAAACCAAAAGAAAAAAATGTGCCATATTAAGGGAAAAAAGAAGAAAATCATGCAGAAGGAGGCAAACAAATAGTAAGCAGCAATGAAGCTAACTACATGCCCATGATGAGCTACGAGTGTTACGTGTATTTTGGACATTGATCAAGTAGACGATTTATCATGAAAGAATTGCTCTTCCAGGTCACATGGAGTGCTTATCTGAACAAGGATGTAGTAATTCACTTCTCTGAACTGTTGGATTTCAGCCATGACCTTCTGCCTTTTTATTTCACTGCAGAGGAAATTGAATTGGTCTATGGAGTGGTGAAGGACCTTGATGCTGCTTTTGTGGGGTCTACTGACTTAAGTATAAAAAATCTCACTAGATGGAGGATACCTTTTCTGATGAAGCGTCGAACAGCCAACACCATCACCATGACTGAGATAGTACTGATATCTGCGCAAGGTTCTGGTTCTTTTCCAAAGCATGAGTATGGTTCTGGAACGCATGGTGTTTAATTTGACCATCTTCTGGATTTGCTTAGTTGGACACGTCTGAGTCTTCTGGTCCTAAAAACATTTGGACATACGCAGAGCTTCTGAAATCTTCTCTTGTGTTCTTTCTGCATTACACGTCAAGCAAGTTGCCAGTGTACAGAGCTAAGGTGTCTGCAAATGCGAAAAAAGACAATAGAAAGAGAGACAATGACCTGAGAGAGAACTTTAACATCCTTCCTGTTACCTTGAATTCAAAGAAGATCTTTCTTTTTTTCTTTTTTTTTGTGGACAGAGTGGTCAGAACCCCTTATAGCTGTCTGTGTCTCTGCTAAGGAGATTCACTCTCTTGTTTTTTTTCCTGATGACCACTGTCACTCGCACTTCAAGTGGAAGGTAGATCCAAAATTTTGAGCTTTCACCACAGCAGGAATCGTCTTCCAATGGAGACACTTGTTTCAGCAACAACTGTCTAAAATGCGATTTCCCCTTACTTGGGGAAATTACCACTCACTTCCTGTTTTGTGTCTACAGGACAAGAAGTGAGGGAAATTTCCGCTGTGAGACATGGATGGAAGAAAAAAAACCTGATGGGTTTTTCTATTTCCTGCTCCATTCAAAATTTAGATCCAAAATTTAGAGCTATCACAACAACAGGAATCGTCTTCCAATGGAGACACTTGTTTCATCAACAACTGTTTAAGATGAGATTTCCCCTTACTTGGGAGAGACTACCACTCACTTCCTGTTTTGTGTCTACAGGACAGGAAGTGAGGGAAATTTCTCTTGTGAGACACAGATGAAAGAAAAAAAAACCCAAAGGGTTTTTCCATTTCCTGCTCCATTCAAAATTTAAAAAAATACATTTTGGCTTTGGATACTCTTTAATATCTAACAAAATGCTGTAATCCGATAGAAAATGGTTGTGGATTTGCTACCGGCATTGTAACAAACCAGGATTGCACTGGGCTGATAACCTAGGGAATGTTCTTGACATTGTTGATATTCAGTTTAGCCCTCCCTGCCCTTCCTTTCTTCCATTTTTTTCCCTTTCTTCCCCCATTACTGATAGTTTCCCCCAAGAAGACTGCCGCATAGTTCTCTCTTTCTTTCCATCAATTCTATTTTTGTTTCTCTTCATTCCGGGGTACCCCCTCGGGCACCCTATGCTTGCCCTTTCCCTGTATCCAAAAGTTGGAAAAGCTGGGTAGCATCGTGTTTTGCATATTTTTGCACATTGTATATGACCTGATATTTCACTCATTCAGTCACTCTCTCTTACATGTTTCTTGGCTTGCCATTTATTTTTCATGAAATGTTTGCTTGAATTCATATTGTCCTTGATGGCTTCCGACCCTCATAGATGTGAATTTCAATATTTCTGTTTGTTATGAAAAAATAAAGAATATGGTTAAAAATAAAGAATTATTACAAAAAAGAAAATGGTTGTGGAGTTTTAAAGGAAAACAGTTTGATACAAAGATGAACAGAAAACAAATTAGCCTTCCACATGCCCAAGTGGACCCAAAAGTCCATTTTAGGGTTTCTTATTAAAAAAAAAGAGAGACTTTTAAAGATTACATAGTTTTGTTTTGCTTGTATTTTTTAGATTTTTGCAGTCAAGCAAGGAAGCATAAACCCCCTGTAGTATAATAAAGCGGTTCTTCAGACCTAACTGTGATAAGTCAGCAGCTATAAAAACTGTAGCTGCTGACTTTAAAAAAACAGACACTCACCTGTCCAGGGATCCAGCACTGGCATCTCCACTGTAAGCAGCCAATTCTGATTACTTGAGGCTTTAGAGCCGGCTGTCCACTGCCCATGCGCAAGCTGTGCTGCATCTTGTGAATGGTCCCACAGTCTCTTGGGACCTGTCACATATCCCAAGAGACTGTGGGGAGAGGAGGGGGGAGGCAAACTTCCACTTAGATCTCCTAGGTAGTCGAAGTGTGGGAGCAGGTACCTGTCAAAATCAGGTATCCCCCCCCATCATGTACTCGCCCCCCCCCCCAAAAAAAAATGCCAATTTTGACAAAGTGGGGGGAGGGGGGATGAGGAGAAACAGCGAAACTTCCACTTTTGGATGAAGTTCTGCTTTAATGTGCTCTTACTAAATAAGAATGCTTTACATACTAATGACTTCCAATTTTAGGAAAACAATAAAAGACATGCAGAGTACTACACATGTGCATACAACACACATGCACACGGTGTAACAAAACACACAAAGAGAGGGCACCAGCCTCATGCATTACTGTAAAATAATTTTTATTGAAATAAACAATTGAGTACTGATGTGATACTTTTTTTATTTGCACTAACAATCAATTTTGAGGACAAGCTTTCGGGGTATGTCCCCTTCTTCAAGGTCCAGGCAGTACTATTTCACAAAGTTTTAGCAAAATGTTAGGAGAGATGTTGAAAGGGGGAGAAAAAAAAAACAAAACAGAAAGAAACACACACAAACAAATGTACACAGCAATGGTTATAAGACTAGGATTAGACTAGAGATAAGACACAGCAAAAGCAAAGACTGGGGGGGGGGGACAATACCCACAGAGAAGGTCGTAAAACTGTTTGATAATGATTGAGGAATCCCATGTCCAAATTAAGGCCGTTATCTCTTGTATCAAATAGAATTATCATTCTTAGTTCAAAAGTTTTCCTTTCCTGAATAGTTTTGAAATTTCCTTTAAGAACTAAAACATTGAGGTCTTCCATAATGTGGTCTGGTTGTGCGAAATGGTGTCCCACAGGTGTGCAGAAGTCATCTTGTTTATGTTCCGCAGAAGTCATCTTCTTTATGTTCCTTGATGGTATGTCTGTGCAGATTCATCCTTGTTTGCAACTTCTGTCCTGTTTCGCCAACATAAGATCCTTTGCTATATTTTCTGAGCTGGATAAGGTACACAACATTACTAGAAGTGCAGCTGTATGACGTTTTTTTTTTTGTATGATCTGGAAATATTGAAGATCCCTTTTGAGTGTCTGACACTTTTTGATGGATTGATTTGGTTCCTCAGTTTGCAGAGTTTTTTATTGTAGGGTTTGCTTCCATTATTTGTGATATCTTGATCAGAAGGAAGTTTCCTACTGATTACCTATGGACCTACAATCACCTATTGAAATAAAAATATTCAAATTTAATTACTTTACAAAAGTAAGTATAAACAGGCACATCAATGGTCCAAGAAGTACAGTCCACTAGGATGTATTAGATCAACGGAGTGAGGCTTACACGTTTTCAGGGCAGAACCCTCTTCATCAGAGAATTTACATTTCAATAAAATTGTTTTATGGTAATACACAAGGCTGGTCTGCCCTCTCTTTGTTCATTTTGTTACAGCCTCTTTAAGGATATCTGTTCTCTCTCTCCAATCTAAGCATTGATAGTGTGATCTCTGTAACTTACAGTTGTGGCGAGATAGAAATAACTTCAACCTCAGTTGGATATCACAGTCAGTGACACAATCAATAAGACATCTTGTAGATCTTGTGAAGTTTATTCCATAAACTGAGAGAATCTTACAACAATGAACATTCGATATGTCAAAAGATCATACTGTTTCTGCTCCATGCCATGAGGCTTGCTGCAATGCATTCCTGGGAAAGGGGGAGGGCTATCTATACAACATTAACTAAACCACAGGAAAGGGAGGAGCAGAGACAAAATATAGAAAACATTTAAAGGCATATGACAGTCAATATGACAGTCATGTGAAACATGACAATCTCCCCTATCTGAAGAGGGCAGCAAAGCTTGTTCATCACCAGACTTTAGATGGAACATCTGATCTGAAGAGTAGATTGGAAGATCTCCCCCCTTCTCTATTTCTGCCATTGGCTTTTTAACCAGTTGCCGCCCTGCCTACAATCAAATGACGGTCGGGTGAACACTTCGTGTTCCCAGATCGCGCAGTGTGTGCCCGCAAGGCTGCGCTGTGCAAGATCTGTCAGCGGCCGTGTACCTTGGACATGACCGATGACAGATCTGTTTACCGGCCCTGTCGCCAGTACCATGTGACCTGCTGTGACCAATCACAGCAGGTCACATGCCAGTTGTATACAATGGATGGCTTCCTTTCATGCCATCCATTGTATACAAGTGTGTCTAGCTGTGAATGGCCACAGTGATCACATGCACAGGCTGGGCCAATCACAGCCCATCTGTGTCACGTGATTAGCCGTGGCCAATCACAGCTAATCACAAAAAAAAACCTGAATTAATCAATTTCATTCAGTTAAATGCTTGCTTATAGCAAAAAAATTCTTTGCTATAAGCAATCAAATTGTGTAAAAAAAATATATATATACTGATCACTACCACAAAGCAGTACAATGTTACTATGGTAACATTATACTACATTGGTCATAGTGTAATATGAAAAAAAAAATCTTAAAAAAAAGAAAAAAATTTAATAAAAAATAAACAAATAAAAAAATAATAAAAAAATTATCAATTATTTTTTCCTACTGTCACCAGACAGTGTCCCTGATCACTGCCACACCAGTTATATGATGACGCTGGACTGCACTGGTGACAGTATGTAAAAAAAATATGAAAATAATTTTTTTAATTTCTTCATTTTCCGAAACATTATGACAAAAAAATCACTTCAAAAAACTCGCCATGCCTCTTATGAAATACATTGGACTGTCTACTTTGCAAACAGGGGTCATTTGGGGGATATCTGTACTGTTCCGACATTTTTGGGCCTCAAGAAATTAGTTTGGCTGTCAGTACTGCAGGATTGATCCATTTTCAGATATATCCCATAGTTTGTGAACTTTCCTACAGACTAAATAATAAATACTTATGTGTGTTATTTTCACCAAAGAAATGTAGTAGAATACATCTTGGCCTAAATTTATGAATAACAATTATTTATTTGCAAACTTTTATAGCAGAAACAAAGAAAAACTTTTTTTTTCAAATTTTTAATTCTTTTTTTGTTAATTTAGCAAGAAATAAAAACCCCAGTGGAGATTAAATACCACCAAAAGAAAGCTCTAGTTGTGTGAACAAAATGGTAAAAGTTTACTTTGGATACAGTGCTGCACGACCGCGCAATTGTCATTCAAAGTGTGAGAGCGCTGATACCTGAAAATTGGCCTGGGCAGGAAGGGGGTAAAAGTGCCTGGTACTGAAGTGGTTAATGACTAGTGGGCTGTCTAGTCCTTTAATGCCAATGGTTTATTTCAGTGTTTGCACATGCACACGCAATCTAACCTTCCTAGAAAATAAGCATTGACAGTGGTCTGTATGTGACAAGGATATAGTAAAAAATTACTTAGCTTGGGACTCCAAAGAGGACTCCAGGCTACTCAAGCGATTGTAGGAAACTTGGTTCTCTTGTAGTGTAGATTTAGTGTCACCCCCAGGTGAAGTCCCTTCTTTGGTCTTGTAAAGTCTCCTCTGGCACAGACCTTCCATGGTGTTATAGAGCTCCCTTCCTTCTAACCAGGTCTTCTCCCAGACTCCCCCCTGTACTCAGCACATGGCTGCGTTATCTCCTTCCTTGCCATTTCCTGCCAACATCACTTCTTTTTTATGAGCCTTTTGTGAACCAGTTAAACAAGTTAATTAGCATTTGAATACAGGAAGCCTAGCTACAGAATTCAATGGTAACTAAAATGCTAAAACGTATTATTCCATATATTTGTGCTATAAAAATCACTAAAATAGTCATGACAACACAAGTTTATGAAGATTAGAAAAGAATTTAACGTTTATCAACAAGGAAGGTACAGTTTGGGAAAATGTTTATTGAAAAAGTGCCTTGTTTTTACGGAGGTATGAAATTAATTTTTGTGTTGGGGAGTTTGCTAACAAAGATTATTGCAATTGGAGCAAACAAAAAAAAGAAAAACCATAGCAGTGTGTGGCCTATACTTTTGATTGTTTTGGGGGTATAACATAATTTACATTCAGTATTTAATATATTTTATTAAAAAACATACATTGTTGAAGAAATATTCATTTTATTCTTATAAAGCCAATGTGGAGGAAAAAGCACAAATGATTGTATTGTCTTTGATGTCTTTGATTTAACTCTGTAGCAGAGAGCCATGTGTACACCAACAACTATATCACAAGACAGAATGAAATTTGACCATTTGGAGCCCATAAAAGGAACCTGTGCTAAGAGAGATTCTTTGATGACTTCACCTTCTGAAAATGCTAGTTGTCTTTCTTTGAAGATGATCCAATGGCTCAAGTTACTGAGTTGGACAAGCACGTAGACTGGGAGTTATGACTTACTGCATGCTTGATCCAGGTCCCTGACTGAGAAGATATAGCAGCCAGGAAACTAGCATTTTCAGAAGGAGTTGAGGAAAGCCTGATTTACTTAGGGTACAGGTTTACTCTGATGCCCCACTCCAGACAAAAACTTTTTTGTCGGCTTTTGGACACAGCATAGAACGGTTTGAAATTTGGTTAGAGTGTTTGTTGAGGCTAATGGTTTTTTACCTTAAAGCGGAGTTCCACCCAAAATGGGAAGTTCCGCTTTAAAGACTGGTCCCCCACTCCCCATTAAGGATTGGCACCTTTTGGGGAGCAGAGGGGGGAATGGGTACCTGAATTTGACAGGAACCCACTCCCACTTCCGCTGCGATCGCCTAGGCGATTGGAAACGGAAGTTGCCCTTCTACCCTTCCTCCCTGAAGTCTTGTGGGACACATGACAGGTCCCAAAAGACTACGGGGCCATTCAGGTAGCGCAGCACTACTCGCGCATGCTCAGTGGGTACTCGGCTGTGAAGCCGCAAGCTGTCACAGCCGGGTGCCCACACTGAAGATGCCGGCGCCTGGAATACAGGACGGCTGATGAAACGGGCTGTGGCAGGGGGCAATGCGGGATCGTGGGACAGGTAAGTGGCTGTTTTTAAAAGTCAAGGTTAAGGCATTTTTCAGGCTGGCAGTGGCCTTGAATGGAGTCATACTCCCGGCATTTCTACTGTAGGAGTACAACTCCATTCATGTCTGTGGGTAGTTACTGCACAGGTTCACAGATTACAAAAGATGTGCAGAAGGCCACCACAGAGGGGTAAATCTCCCCAGTGGGGGAAGTTCTAGTGAAGATTAACTTTGGGGGCAATGAGGGGGAAAGGGGGTGGTGTTTTTTGTTTTATAAGTTCTACATGAAGTATGCCCTATGTCCGACATACTTTGAATAGCAATTTCAAATTGAGTAATTGGAGCTTA
Source organism: Staurois parvus (assembly GCF_062004578.1). Classification (NCBI taxonomy): domain Eukaryota; kingdom Metazoa; phylum Chordata; class Amphibia; order Anura; family Ranidae; genus Staurois; species Staurois parvus. Next base: position 4,140,032 of record NW_028317969.1, read on the forward strand.
TAACAGGCCTATAAACTAATGTGTGAAGAGCAGCAAAGTAAAGTAACCCAAGTGGACCAATTGTTTGTTGGGAAGACTGTTCCTAACGCTTTGATATGGGCTACTGCAGTTCATTTTTTGGAAAAACATTGTGTTTTAATGTGGAATATAATAATGGTTACTGGTGTATCATAAAACAGCTGATTATCCATTCACAACTACTGGAACATATGTGTTGAACTGCTTTTTTTAAAGGCATTATCCTGTTTGTTGTCTTCTAGGTCTCCAGAGCCAGTATACAGCACTGTAAATAAACTAGGTGACAAATCTTCATCTCCGAGACAATATTCCCCTATAGAATGTGATAAAAGCTTCCTACTTACATCTCCGTATCCTCATTTCCATGGAGGCCTTCTTCCTGAGTCTGAAATTTCCAGGTAGGAGACAGAGACATCCATGATTCTATTTTATTACTTCCAAAAATCAAGTTAGAGGGAACCATTGCTTTGCCTATATTGAGTAAATTATCAGGTACATTTTATGTAAAGTTGAAGTTTAATCACTTGAAGACCAAGCTTTCTGTGGCACATTTTGTTTGCAAGTTTAAATCAGTATTTTTTTGCCAGAAAATTAAAACCCCAAACATATATATATATATATATATATATATATGTATATACACACACACATACTGTATATATAAACTCCGTGTTGCTCAGCGACAGCCCCGAAACCTGACAGATCTAGAGGAGATGTGTGTGGAGGAATCGGCCAAAATCCCTGTTGCAGTGCAAACCTGGTCAAGAACTACAGGAAACGTCTGACCTCTGTAATTGCAAACAAAGGCTTCTGTACCAAATATTAACACTGATTTTCTCAGGTGTTCAAATACTTATGTTCAGCAGTGCAAGACAAATACATTCTTTAAAAATGTGATTTCCTGAATTTTTTTAAAAAATTCTGTCTCTCAGAGTGGGAATGCACCTACAATGTGAATTTCAGACCCCTCCATGATTTCTAAGTGGGAGAACTTGCAAAATTGCAGGGTGTTCAAATGCTTCTGTTCCTCACTGTATATATATATTATCAAAGACCCTAGAGAATGAAATGGCAACTGTTGAAATTTTTTATGTCACATGGTATTTGCACAGTGGTTTTTAAAACGCAATTTTTTGGGGACAAAATACACTTTATTGAATTAAAAAAGAAATAAAACACAATATATACCCCATTTTTTTTTAAATATGAAAGATTGTTATGGCGAGTAAATAGATCAGTATTTTCATGCTAGAAAATTAAAACCCCCAAACATTATATATACCGTATTTTCTGGCGTATAAGACGACTTTTCAACCCCTGAAAATCTTCTGAAAAGTCGGGGGTCGTCTACGCCCGTGCGAGCCTGTGCCAGGGCGGCACTTTTTCGAGGGGCGGCGCGGCGCCGCCCCCCCTCTTCCTCCAACAGACACGAAGTACAGGGTTGGGCAGAGGGGCTGCTGTACCTTACCTGGCTCCGGTCCCGGTCCCATGACGATCCGGTCCAGGAAGCGCGGCTGCTCCTTCTTTCAGTTCGGCTGCTCGATGGTCACGCGGCCGCTCGGCTCCGCCTCCTCACCGGTGATTGGGCGCCAGCACTGGAAAGGCACACAGGCGACCAATCACCGGCTAGGAGGCGGAGCCAAGCGGCCCCGCGAAAATCGAGCGGCCGAACTGGAAGAAGGAGCAGCCGCTCCTCTCCCTCACTGACACTAACGATGGGGCACTATTCCTCCTCCACACTGACACCAACGATGAGGCACTGTTCCTCCCCCACTGACACCAACGATGAGGCACTGTTCCTCCCCCACTGACACCAACGATGAGGCACTGTTCCTCCCCCACTGACACCAATGATGGGGCACTATTCCTCCTCCCCACTGATACCAAAGATGGGGCACTATTCCTCCCCCACTGATACCAATGATGGGGCACTATTCCTCCCCCACTGATACCAATGATGGGGCACTATTCCTCCCCCACTGACACCAACAATGGGGCACTATTCCTCCTCCCCACTGACACCAATGATGGGGCACTATTCTCCCCACTGATACCAATGATGGGGCGCAATTCCTCCCACTGACACCAATGATGGGGCGCAATTCCTCCCACTGACACCAATGATGGGGCGCAATTCCTGCCACTGATACCAATGATGGGGCGCTATTCCTCCCACTGACACCAATGATGGGGCGCTATTCCTCCCACTGATACCAATGATGGGCCGCTATTCCTCCCACTGACACCAATGATGGAGCACTATTCCTCCCACTGACACCAATGATGGGACACTATTCCTCCCACTGACACTAATGATGGGACACTATTCCTCCCACTGACACCAATGATGGAGCACTATTCCTCCCACTGACTAATGATGGGGCACTATTCCTCCCACTGACTAATGATGGGGCACTATTCCTCACACACTGACACTAATGATGGGGCACCATCATTGGTGTCAGTGGGAGGAATAGTGTCCCATCATTGGTATCAGTGGGAGGAATAGTGCCCCATCATTGGTGTCAGTGGATGAAATAGTGCCCCATCATTGGTGTCAGTGGGAGGAGTAGTGCCTCATCATTGGTGTCAGTGGGAGAAATAGCACCCCATCATTGGAATACCATACTGAAATAGCATACCATATTGAAATCAAATCTGATGTTTTTTCATTTTTATTTGGTGTGCATTGGAAGAGGGGTAGTCTTATACGGCGAGTATAGCTCAAACCCTATATTTTAACAGGAAAAGTAGGGGGTCGTCTTATACGCCCAGTCGTCTTATACGCCGGAAAATACGGTATATTAGCAAAGACCCTAGAGAATGAAATGGCGACTGCTGAAATTTTTTATGTCACGTGGTATTTGCTCAGTGGTTTTTCAAACGCAATTTTGTTGGAAAAAATTACACTTTATTGAATTAAAAAAAAAAAAAACACAATATATACCCCACTTTTTTTTGTAAAATATGAAAGAGAATGTTACGGCAAGTAAATGGAACAGTATTTTTTGATAGAAAATTAAAACCCCCAAACATTTTATATATATATATATATATATATATATATTAGCAAAGATCATAGAGAATGAAATGGCAACTGTTGCAATTTTTTATGTCACATGGTATTTGCACAGTGGTTTTTAAAACGCAATTTTTTGGGGACAAAATACACTTTATTGAATTAAAAAAGAAACAAAACACAATATATACCCCATTTTTTTAAATATGAAAGAGAATGTTATGGCAAGTAAATAGATCAGTATTTTTTTGTTAGAAAATTAAACCCCCCAAACATTATATATATATATATATATATATATATATATATATATATATATATATATATATATATTAGCAAAGACCCTAGAGAATGAAATGGCGACTGCTGAAATTTTTTGTGCCAGATGGTATTTGCTCAGTGGTTTTTCAAACGCAATTTTGTTGGAAAAAAAATATACTTTATTGAATTAAAAAAAAAACAAAACACAATATATACCCCACTTTTTTTGTAAAATATGAAAGAGAATGTTACGGCGAGTAAAGGGAACAGTATTTTTTTATAGAAAATTAAAACCCCCAAACATTTTATACGTATATATATATATTAGCAAAGACCATAGAGAATGAAATGGCAACTGTTGCAATTTTTTATGTCACATGGTATTTACACAGTGGTTTTTAAAATGCAATTTTTGGAGGACAAAATACACTTTATTGAATTAAAAAAGAAACAAAACACAATATATACCCCAATTTTTTTTTAAATATGAAAGAGAATGTTATGGCGATTAAATAGATCAGTATTTTTTTGTTAGAAAATTAAAACCACCAAACATTATATATATATATATATTTATATATATATATATATATATATATATATATATATATATATATATATATATATATATATATACATATTTTAGCAAAGACCATAGAGAATGAAATGGGGGCTGCTGAAATTTTTTATGTCACATGGTATTTGCTCAGTGGTTTTTCAAACGCAATTTTTTTGGAAAAAAAATACACTTTATTGAATTTAAAAAAAAAAACAAAACACAATATATACCACACTTTTTCTTGTAAAATATGAAAGTGAATGTTATATATATTAGCAAAGACCCTAGAGAATGAAATGGTGACTGCTGCAATTTGTAAAATATGGAAGAGAATGTTATGGCGAGTAAATAGATACATAACATGTCACGCTTTAAAATTGTGGAATGGCGACAAACTACGGTACTTAACCGTTTCAATACCGTGCAATTTTACACCTTCCTGCCCAGGCCATTTTTCAGGTTTCAGCGCTCTCACAGTTTGAATGACAATTGCGCGGTCATACAACACTGTACCCAAACTAAAATTTTATCATTTTCTTCACACAACTAGAGCTTTCTTTTGGTGGTATTTAATCACTGCTGGGGTTTTTATTTTTTGCTAAATTAACAAAAAAAGACCAAAAATTTTGAAAAAAAACCACATTTTTCTTTGTTTCTGTTATAAAAGTTTACAAATAAATAATTGTTCTTCATAAATTTAGGCCGAGATGTATTCTGCTACATGTCTTTGGTGAAAACAACCCAAATTAGGATGTATTTTTTAGTTTGTAGGAAAGTTATAGAGTTCACAAACTATGGTATAGATCTGAAAATTGATCAATCCTGAAGTACTGACAGCCAATCTAATTTCTTGAGGTCCAAGAATGTCAGAATAGTACAGATATCCCCCAAATGACCCCTTTTTGCAGAGTAGACAGTCCGACGTACTTCATAAGAGGCATGGCGAGTTTTTTGAAGTTGTATTTTTTTGTCATAATTTTTCAGAAAATGAAAAAATTAAAAAAATTATTTTCACTATTTTTTTTTTTACATACTGTCACCAGTGCAGTACAGCGTCATCATATAACTGGCATGGCGGTGAACAGGGACACTGACTGGTGACAGTATGAAAAAAAAATATATATATATATATATATATTTTTTTTTTATTATTATTATTATATTTAATTTTTTATTACATTTTTTTTATTTTTTTTAAGATTTTTTTTTCAAATTTTACTATGACCAAAGTAGTACAATGTTACCATAGTAACATTGTACTACTTTGGGGAAGTGATCAGTATTTTTTTTTTTTTTTTTTTACACAATTTGCTTATAGCAAAGAATTACTTTGCTATAAGCAAGCATTTACCTGAATGAAATCGATTCATTCAGCTTTTTTTTTTTTTGTGCTTAGCTGTAATTTGGTCACAGCTAATCACATGACATGTGCATGTGATTAGCCGTGACCATTCACAGCTAGGCACTAGTATACAATGGATGGCATCATGAATGAAGCCATCCATTGTATACAACTGTCATGTTACCTGCTGTGATTGGTCACAGCAGGTCACATGGTACCAGCAACGGGAGCCGGTACTCGGATCTGTCATTGGCCGTGTCCGAGGTGCACGGCCGGTGACAGATCGCACTGCTGCGCCACTCTGCATTAGCGCAAACGGCGCATGTGCGGGAGCACGCCAAATGGCGTGTACCCGGAACGGAGAGACACTTCTGAAGCCGCCAAACGGCCATTGACCGGGCGGCTAATGGTTAAAAATCTCCATAGGCGATGCTTTAAATATTTTTACAGGTTACCTATTTAAAGTTACAGAGGGGATCTAGTGCTAGAACCTCATTTGCCACATAGTCCCCCAATGACACAGAGCATTGAGATCGGCTTGTAAGTTGGAGACATCCTGTAAGGACGCCATTCCACTGCACAGCTTGGTGTCATCTGCAAAGACTGAAATGGGATTTATAATCCCAGACCCTATATTGTTTATAAATATATTAAAAAGTAAGTCAGTTGGAGAAATAGTGCCCCATTGTTGGTGTCAGTGGAAGGAATAACATTCCATCATTCGTGTCAGTGGGAGAAATAGTACCCCATTGTTGGTGTCAGTGGAAGGAATAACATTCCATCATTCGTGTCAGTGGGAGAAATAGTACCCCACATTTGCTGTCTGTGGAAGGAATGGTAACTCATTGTTGGTGTCAGTGTGAGGAATAGTGCCCCATCATTGGTGTTAGTGGGAGGAATAGTGCCCCATCATTGGTGTTAGTGGGAGGAATAGTGCCCCATCGTTGGTTTCATTGGGAGGAATAGTGCCCCATCGTCGGTGTCAGTGGGAGGAATAGTGCCCCATCGTCGGAGTCAGTGGGAGGAATAGTGCCCCATCATTGGTGTTAGTGGGAGGAATAGCACCCCATCATTGGTGTCAGTGGGAGGAATAGCGCCCCATCATTGGTAGCAGTGGGAGAAATAGTAACCCACATTTATTGTCTGTGGGAGGAATGGTAACTCATTGTTGATGTCAGTGGGAGGAATAGCGCCCCATCATTGGTGTCAGTGGGAAGAATAGTGGCCCATCATTGATGTCAGTGGGAGGAATAGCACCCCACCATTGGTGTCAGTGGGAGGAATAGCGCCCCATCATTGGTGTCAGTGGGAGGAATAGTACCCCATCATTGGTGTCAGTGAGAGAAATAGTACCCCATATTTTCTGTCTGTGGGAGGAATGGTAACCCTTGTTGATGTCAGTGGGAGGAATATTGCTTCATATCAGTGGGAAGAACAGTGCCCCAAGGGCCATATACAGGCAAGCAAAGGGCCACAGTTTAGAGACCACTGCTCTAAAGCATAGCAGATTCCTCTGAAGATACTCCAATGGGCAGCCATTATTTGAGTCTTCAAGCTCTAACATAGACCAACGTAGATTCCTTGAGCTTCAACTTAGGCTTAGGCCCCAGGAAATGACCTACTTTACAGTGACATCCCCTCCAGGCAAATGCCTGGCAGGGAATACCCTTATCTAGAAGGCTGCTCCAAATATTTATCCTCTCCCCTCAGCAAACTTGAATGACCCCATCTGTGAATGCATTGTAACTTCTCACACTAACTACTGGAAGCAACTCAGCAGCAGGCTAAAAAATCCATGCCCTGAGCTTAGGAGAAACCCAACAAAGACAAAAAACATAGGCAAAGCTCAGGCTGGATACATCCTAGCTGTACAATCGTGGCCAAAAGTGTTGAGAATGACACAAATATTAATTTTCACAAAGTCTGCTGCTTCAGTGATTTTAAATCTTTTTGTCAGATGTTACTATTGACAATTACATTAAGTTCATGCAAAGAGTCAATATTTGCAGTATTGACCCTTCTTTGTCAAGGCCTCTACAATTCGCCCTGGCATGCTGTCAATTAACTTCTGGGCCACATCCTGACTGATGGCAGCCCATTCTTGCATAATCAATGCTAGGAGTTGGTCAGAACTTGTGGGATTTTTGTGTTCACCTGCCTCTTGAGGATTGACCACAAGTTCTCAATGGGATTAAGGTCTGGGGAGTTTCCTGGCTATGGACCCAAAATTTCGATGTTTTGTTCCAGTTTGTTATAACTTTTTCCTTATGGCAAGGTGCTCCATCAAGCTGTAAAAGGCATTGTTCATCACCCAACTGTTATTGGATGGTCTGGAGAAGTTGCTTTTGGAGGATGTTTTTGTACCATTTTTTATTCATGGATGTGTTGTGAGTGAGCCCACTCCTTTGGCTGAGAAGCAAACCCACACATGAATGGTCTCAGGATGCTTTACTGTTGGCATGACACAGGACTGATGGTAGCGCTCAGCTTTTCTTCTCCAGAAAAGGTTTTTTTCGGATGACCCAACCAATCGGAAAGGTGATTCATAAGAGAAAATGACCAGTCCTTTGCAGTCCAATTCCTGTACATTTTACAGAATATCAGTCTGCACTGATGTTTTTCCTGGAGAGAAGTGGCTTTTTTTCTGCCCGTCTTGACACCGGGTCATCCTCCAAAAGTCTTTTCACTATGTGTACAGATGCCCTCACACCTGCCTGCTGCCATTCCTGAGCAAGCTCTGCACTGGTGCTCCATCGTGCTGAAAAAGGCATTGTTCATCAACCAACTGTTCTTGGATAGTTGGGAGAAGTTGCTCTCGGAGGATGTTTCTATATTCTTTATTCATGGTTGTGTTCTTAGGCAAAATTGTGAGTGAGCCCACTACCTTGACTGAGAAGCAACCCCATACATGAATGGCCTTAGGATGCTTTACTGTTGGCATGACCCAGGACTAATGGTAATGCTCACCTTTTCTTCTCCGAAAAAGGTTTTTTTTTCGGATGCCCCAAACAAATGGAATGGGGATTCATCAGAGAACATGACTTTACCCCAGTCCTTAGCAGTCCAATCCCTGTACCTTGTGCAGAATATCAGTCTGTCCCTGATGTTTTTCCTGGAGAGATGTGGCTTCTTTGCTGCCCTTCTTGACACCAGGCCATCCTCCAAAAGTCTTTGCCTCACTGTGCGTGCAGATGCCCTCACACCTACTTGCTGCCATTCCTGAGTAAGTTTTGCACTGGTGGTGCCCCGATCCCACAGCTGAATTAACTTTAGGAAAGGGTCCTGGCACTTGCTGGACTTTCGTGGGTGCCCTGTAGCCTTCTTCACAACAATTGAATCTCTCTCCTTGAAGTTCTTGATGATCTAATAAATGGTTAATCACTTTTGCCTTATGGCAAGGTGCTCCATGCTGCCAATCCTGAGTAAGCTCTGCACTGGTGGTGCCCCGATTCCGCAACTGAATCAACTTTAGGAGACAGTCCTGGTCTTTCTTGGGTCCCTAAAGCCTTCTTCACAACAATTGAGCCTCTCTTCTTGAAGTTCTTGATGATCTGATAAATGGTTTATTTAGGTGCAATCTTAGTAGCAGCCATATCCTTGCCTGTAAATCCCTGTTTGTGCAAAGAAATGATGACTGCTCGTGTTTCCTTGAAGGTATCCATGGTTAACAGAGGAAGAACAATGATTTAAAGCACCACCCTCTTCTTAAATCTTCCAGTCTGTTATTCTAACTCAACCAGCATGACAGAGTGATCTCCAGCCTTGTCCTCGTCAACACTGACACCTGTATTGACAAGAGAATCATTGACATGATGTAAGCTGGTCCTTTTGTGGCAGGGCTAAAATTCAGTTGAAATGTTTTTTTTTGGGGATTAAGTTATTTTTCATGGCAAAAAGGGACTTTGCAGTTATTGCAATTCATCTGATCACTCTTCATAAGATTCTGGAGTATGTGCAAATTGAAGCAGACTTTGTGAAAATTAGTATATTGTGTAATTCTGAATACTTTTGGCCATGGCTGTACACAACACTATGAAAAGCTAAGGGTGCTCCAGCTTATGGGAGGGCCCCACCACAAGATTGGGCTGTACATTGATTCAGATCCCTGGTGTGTACAACCTACAAAGATGTTGTGCACCCCTAGTGTTGCTGAATAGGTGCCCCGCTTTGAGAAATATCAAACTAGTATAAGGTCTCGCTTAGCCTTACTGTTGGGGGGAGACAGTAAAAACACATGGTTGAGATGTGTTTTTATCTCCTGTAACCACCCTCCTCCTCTCAAGTTGCAATGGCAGCAGACAGGGATGTTTTTAAGCTGCAAAGCATCTTGGTCCTGGCAAAAATAATCCCCATCATGTTCACGCAGCACTACCACTGCCAAATGCAACCCATTCAAGCAAGGGCCCCACAACTGCATGCAACAGTTGCAGTGCAGTGGTGCAGCATTTATGGGGTTAAAGCAGCTAGTGAAGAAGCAACATACCTCCTTATCAACCCCCCTCCAGTTGATCACTTTTTAGAGGTGCAGAAAACTCACCACACGTATACACCAACCACCCACCATAACCCGTTGAGGCATGAACTCCACTAGACCTCTGAAGTTTGGCTGTGGTATCTGGCACCAATCCATCAGTGGCATGGTGGGGCCTCCATGGATCGGATTTTTTCCAGCACATGCCACAGATGCTCAACTGGATTGAGTTTTGGAGAATTTGGAGGCCAAGTCAACACCTTGCTGTTGTGTTCCTCAAACAATTCTTTGATTCATGAGACCAGGCTATCTTCTTCCATTGCTCTGTGGTCCAGTTCTGATGCTCATGTGCCCATTGTAGGCACTTGTTGCTGTGGACACGGGTCAGCATGGGCACCCTGACCAGTCTGTGGCAATGCAGTCCTATACACAGCCAACTATGATGCACTGTGAACAACTTTCTATCAGTGCCAGCATTAACTTTTTCAACAGTTTGAGCTACAGCAGCTTTTCTATTTGATTGGACCACACAGGACAACCTTTGTTCCCCATGACCCTGTCGCCAGTTTGGTGGTTTCTTCCCCTGGACCACTTTTGGTTGGTCCTGACCACTGCATCAGGACCAACATCCCACAGGAGCTGTAGATTTGGAGTTGCTCTGACCCACATTTTGATCCCAGTCAAAGTTGCTCAAATCCTTACGTTTGCCCATTTTTTCTGCTTTCAACACATCAACTTCAGGGACAACATGTTCACTTGCTGCCTAATATATTCCACCCAACTTCAGGTGCCATTGCAATGAGATAATCACTGTTCTTCACTTAACCTGTCAGTGGTCATAATGTTGTGGCTGGGCAGCACAGTGGATTAATGATTAGAACTTCCACCTGGCAGTAGTAGGGTCACTGGTTCAAATCCCAACCACAGCACCACCTGCCTGGAGTTTGCATGTTCTCCCTGTGCCTGTGTGGGTTTCCTACGGGTATTCCAGTTTCCTCCTACACGCCAAAGACAAATTGGTAGGTTAATTTGCTCCTGTGTAAATTGGCCCTAGTATGTGTATGTATGAATGTGAGTTAGGGACCTTAGATTGTACGCCCCTTGAGGGTTAGGGACCGATGTGAATGTACAATACATGTATGTAAAGTGCTGTGTAAATTGACAGTGCTATATAAGTACCTGAAATAAATAATGAGTGTAAAACTAGCCTATGACCCCTTTCACACAGGGTGGACCCATCAGCAGATCCATTTGCTCAGCAGGGGGATCTCTCCACTGAGCAAGTGGTTGACAGGTCTGTGTCCACTCCACTGCTGCAGAGACAGACACAGCCCACTGTCCTCTATGGGCAGTTGGATGGAAACACACCTCCTGTCAATTTCCATCTGACTGCCATCCAATCCAATGGACAGAAGGGGAATGATCCCCATCCATCTCTTCTTGGTGGATTGGATGTTGGTGGGTGTAAATGGACACATTTTCATTTACACCACCGCTCCATAGAGGAGAATAGTGTTTCCGATGGGGTCCACCTGAAAAATGAGCAGGTAGACCCGATCAGAACGTCCATGTGAAAGAGACCTAATACAAGTCATGTTTTAATGCAGATACAGTAGATATTTAATCACCTGACTTTGCTATTTAAATAACAAGGTACAGACCTCCAATATGGAGATGCCAGAATCAGAATTCCAATGGAAAGGTAACATATGTCCACTTTAAAAAAAAAATAACACGTGTAGTACAAAGGTCGGGGTCCAGGGACCCCGGTTCCACATACATTATAATTTTGAGATTTCAAAAGTAATTAGTAATTTCTTGAAAGAATAGAACCACCTGGCAGTACTAGGGTCGTCGGTTTGAATCCCAACCATGGCACCACCTACCTGGAGTTTGCATGTTCTCTTTTTGCCTGCGTGGGTTTCCTCCGGGTACTCCGGTTTCCTCCCACACTCCAAAGATAGATGGTAGGTTAATTGGCTCCTGTCTAAATTGTCCCTAGTATGTGTATGTATGAATGTGAGTTAGGGACCTTAGATTGTACGCCCCTTGAGGGTTAGGGACTGATGTGAATGTACAATATATATGTAAAGTGCTGCATAAATTGACGGCGCTATATAAGTACCTGAAATAAATAATTAAAAAAAGCAACACAATACAACATTTGGAAGAAAATGCAACATTGATAGGTATTTATTTATTTTATTTATTACAGGTACTTGTGTAGCGCCGTCAATTTACCCAGCACTTTATATATATATATATATTGTACGTTCACATCAGTCCCTAACCCTCAAGGAATCAATCTAAGGTCCCTGGCATTCTTTTTGATTTATTTTTTTTTTTTGTTTCATATTTTTATTTTTTTTGCTTCTTCTGTCTATAATGTCTTGCAGAGAAAACTGTGTTACTTTTGCAGGTTTTCAGCCTGTAACATTCTCAAAGGCGCTCAAATGCAGATATGACGTATTCAGCACACAGCAAACACCGCAGTGAATAAACACAACACAGCACATAATGTGATGGCATTAGCTGACTGGAAAAGGATGATAGAATATATTACACGTACTCTGTCTCCATCTAGTGGCCAAATATCAAAATACACTTGCATAGTATTTCTGTTTTATAGAATTGGTATTATTAAGTGTTCTTGCATGGCAGACCACTTCCTGTTATCTCACATATATATTCTTATTATTATAGCCAAATTTACCACCCTAACTCCTCCCACAGTTTTTACACTACATAGACAGTAATATACCGAAACGTGCGGATTGTTCCCGATTGGTGTGCTATTACTTTGTGGAACGTTTCGCCAAATGGTTCAGGAAATATTGGCGTTTTTGTGGTGAAATTGGTCCCATAGGAATGAATGGCGGAATGTTCAAAACTAGAGTGGGAGTTGACAAAAGCTAGAGTGTGAGCTGAAAAATCAGGACGTGATTTCTAAACTGCCATCACTCCCTCATTTTCAAGCCCACCCTTATATCAAAACGTTCAACTATCCCTGCTGCCACTAGAAACGTCCATGGCTAAGCCATAGTCCTGATAGTTTTCACAATATGACAATTTGTTTGCAATTCACGCCGCCCATTGACATTCATTGAAACTCCACTCTAGCCACCTCAATTTTGAAGGGCAATTTCTAAACTGCGACTGTGCCTTCATTTTTAATATTTCAGAGACATACTATGCATCAAAATGTAGGTCTGGGGTCTTGTGATTCTCACAATATAAAGCTCTTCAGTGTAGGATTTATAATTTTTAAACTATAACTGTTTGAAGATGGCAACCGCCAGTGAAGTGAGCAAGTTGGAGCAGTTTGTTTTTAACCGCTCTTCTCTGCCCTTGCTGTAGAGTGAGTTGCCATAGGAACCCAGGTGTGTGAGCAGGCAGCAGAGTGACAAAAGCTAGAGTGTGAGCTGAAAAATCATCTGCTAGGCTTGATAATGCTGCTAATGTTTTTATAAATGTATGTTTTAATGTAACTGTGAAGCACTTTGGGCAACAACATTGCAATTAAATGTGATATATAAATAATGAAAAGTTGAAATACATTTCTCACTCTATCATCTTGCCATGTGCACTTTTTAAATTTGATCAATCAATTGGTTAGTGTAATGTTTACTATCTTTACTCCAAATACTCCACACAGTTACTCTGCCCACTCCATAAAGTTACTCTGCCCAGTCCAACCTTTTCACAGTTACTCCAGCCACTCCAACCACACAACAGTTACTCCGCCCACTCCAACCACACAACAGTTACTCCAGCCACTCCAACCACACAACAGTTACTCCAGCCACTCCAACCACACAACAGTTACTCCAGCCACTCCAACCACACAACAGTTACTCCAGCCACTCCAACCACACAACAGTTACTCCAGCCACTCCAACCACACAACAGTTACTCCGCCCACTCCAACCACACAACAGTTACTCCGCCCACTCCAATCACACAACAGTTACTCCAGCCACTCCAACCACACAACAGTTACTCCAGCCACTCCAACCACACAACAGTTACTCCAGCCACTCCAACCACACAACAGTTACTCCAGCCACTCCAACCACACAACAGTTACTCCGCCCACTCCAACCACACAACAGTTACTCCGCCCACTCCAACCACACAACAGTTACTCCGCCCACTCCAACCACACAACAGTTACTCCAGCCACTCCAACCACACAACAGTTACTCCAGCCACTCCAACCACACAACAGTTACTCCAGCCACTCCAACCACACAAAAGTTACTCCAGCCACTCCAACCACACAACAGTTACTCCAGCCACTCCAACCACACAACAGTTACTCAGCCCACTCCAACCACACAACAGTTACTCCAGCCACTCCACCCACACAAAAGTTACTCCAACCACACAACAGTTACTCCATCCACTCCAACCACACAACAGTTACTCCAGCCACTCCAACCACACAACAGTTACTCCGCCCACTCCAACCACACAACAGTTACTCCGCCCACTCCAACCACACAACAGTTACTCCAGCCACTCCAACCACGCAACAGTTACTCCACCCACTCCAACCACGCAACAGTTACTCCAGCCACTCCAACCACACAACAGTTACTCCAGCCACTCCAACCACACAACAGTTACTCCAGCCACTCCAACCACACAACAGTTACTCCAGCCACTCCAACCACACAACAGTTACTCCAGCCACTCCAACCACACAACAGTTACTCCGCCCACTCCAACCACACAACAGTTACTCCGCCCACTCCAACCACACAACAGTTACTCCAGCCACTCCAACCACACAACAGTTACTCCAGCCACTCCAACCACACAACAGTTACTCCAGCCACTCCAACCACACAACAGTTACTCCAGCCACTCCAACCACACAACAGTTACTCCGCCCACTCCAACCACACAACAGTTACTCCGCCCACTCCAACCACACAACAGTTACTCCGCCCACTCCAACCACACAACAGTTACTCCAGCCACTCCAACCACACAACAGTTACTCCAGCCACTCCAACCACACAACAGTTACTCCAGCCACTCCAACCACACAAAAGTTACTCCAGCCACTCCAACCACACAACAGTTACTCCAGCCACTCCAACCACACAACAGTTACTCCGCCCACTCCAACCACACAACAGTTACTCCAGCCACTCCAACCACACAAAAGTTACTCCAACCACACAACAGTTACTCCATCCACTCCAACCACACAACAGTTACTCCGCCCACTCCAACCACACAACAGTTACTCCAGCCACTCCAACCACACAAAAGTTACTCCAACCACACAACAGTTACTCCAGCCACTCCAACCACACAACAGTTACTCCGCCCACTCCAACCACACAACAGTTACTCCAGCCACTCCAACCACACAACAGTTACTCCGCCCACTCCAACCACACAACAGTTACTCCAGCCACTCCAACCACACAAAAGTTACTCCAACCACACAACAGTTACTCCATCCACTCCAACCACACAACAGTTACTCCAGCCACTCCAACCACACAACAGTTACTCCGCCCACTCCAACCACACAACAGTTACTCCAGCCACTCCAACCACACAACAGTTACTCCAGCCACTCCAACCACACAACAGTTACTCCAGCCACTCCAACCACACAACAGTTACTCCAGCCACTCCAACCACACAACAGTTACTCCACCCAGTTACTCCGCCCACTCCAGTTGTAGACTACTGGTGGAGGCAAGAACACTTCACACAATTTACATAGAAATTGTAGCTTTTCTAGTTATTATTATTATAATAATACAGGATTTATATAACAGTTTGCTCAGCTCTTTACAATATAACGGGAGACAATACAGCAACAATACAGGGCCCTGCTCCTCGGAGCTTACAATCTAGGAAACCCAAAACCAAAAAATCAAAATGTTTAATGCAACTTACCATTCATTAGATGTGGTGGCTGCATTAGTTTTCTTTTTTTAGGCCTTTTCCCACTGCTTTCACCTGGTGATCTGGCCAGTAACACACCTCCTGTATTAGAGTGCCCCTACTTTGGATGAAGGAGCACAGGGGGCACAGCAGACAGGAGCATGGTCAATCTGGGGGGGGGGGGGGGATAGAATATATTTAAAAAATATATATTTTTAAAAATATATTTTTTTTAAATATATTCTGCAGATTTTTTTTACATATAAAAAAGTAATTTTAACATATATCTGTACATATATTTGTAAATATGTTCCAAAAATGTAGATTTGTATTTTTAAAGACATACAGTGTATTTGAAATGTATATTTCAAAATATTTTTCATATATTTTGTAATAAAAATGCATTTCAACATGCAGTGTGTATATATATATTTATTTATTGAAAAATATTTTGAAATATATTGAATATGGCCAAAATTTTATTATTGAAAAATATATGGCAATATATTTGGGAAGAATATTTTTAAAATATATTTTTCTTCCATGTGGGGTAAGCCGCATGGATTTCTCTCCTCTTTGAAATTCCCATGGCTTTCTTTCCTCTCCTTGCAGGGATGACAGTACAGGCTAAACAACTTTTAATTGGTCAGCACTGCCTCCTTGCAGGGATGACAGTATGGGTTGGATGGCTTCTGATTGGTCAGCACCGTGACAGTGCTGACCAATCAAAAGTTGCTTAGCCTGTACTGTCATCCCTGCAAGGAGAGGATACAAAGCTGTGGGGATCTCAAATCCCTGTGGCTTTCTCTCCTCTCCTACAGCTGAGAATCCGGAGCATCTGTCTGATAGCCGACACCAAGGTATACAACCCCACACGTCCTTCTCTCCCACTCCCCGATCAGCATGGGATCAGTGCAGGAAGGTTTCCCACACCTCTCCTGTGTGAACTCGGACTATGACAAGCCTGGGATCACACAGGAGCAGTGGGGAAACTGTATGCGATTGGGACAGCAATCGCATTCCTGTTCAAATTGCATGCTATTCTTTGTGGTGCATTTGCCCCATACATTTTGCATTGACGCAAATCACACCAAAAAGTATTGGTACTGAGACTCGCCAATCAAAAAAATGGTATCGGTGCATCCCTAGTATCAACACTTTAACTGCTGCATATGCAGGAGAGCTTGTTCTCTTGAAAAGCAACAGGCTTACCGGCCAGATCACCAGGTGACAATAACAAAAAAGTCTAAAAAAGAAAACGAATTCAGCCATCACATCTAAGAATTGGTATACTGCAATATAGTAAATGTTTGCATTGGGGTTTAATATCGCTCTAAAAGAGTATAGACTGTGAGGCTGCATCTGTCCAACGCCGGCTCTGCTGTGAGAACTGAGTGATCAAACATCTCTGATTGCTCAGGTCTCCCCTCTGCTCTGGGCAGAGATCTATGACTGTCAGTCGCCGGCTCTCTGCTCTGCCTCTAGCACCCATTGGAGTGCTGGGCTGTGGGGGGGGGGGGTTGGAGGGGCTGGTTCAGGCTTCTCGGTGGATCCCTGAGAGGCTGAACCAGGTGCCAGTCCAGGCTTCATGATGGATCCCAAACATATGGTCAGAATCTATTCAGAGCCTGGACGTCAGCAGGCAGCAGGTCACAGGGGTGCAGAATGAACTGCCCTCCTGTGATCCACACCCAAAATATTGTACTTCTCCTTTAAGTAAGCTGCGATATGTTAAATGTTTGTTTATGGGTTTATTACCGCTCTAATTGTGCATTTATTCCAGAGCGGACCAAGTCGTTTTAGTTTTACTAGATCTCTGAGTCCTCTCTTTCTTCTTCCTCCTTCTCTCAACCTCTTTCTTTTCTGCTTTTTTTTATTCATCTCTCTTTTCTAAACACATTCAGTGTAAATTCTCAGAAAAAAAGAAAAAAAACAACAACACCCCAACAAAAGCTGCACATACAGGGGCGGAGCTGTCACGCTGACAGCTCGAGAGGAGAGCAGAGCCGGTAATCGGCTTTCCGCAGAGGGGACATGTACACTGATCATCAGGGCACTAATGATCAGTGTGCCCTGATGATCAGTGTGGCCCCAAAAGTGCCACCTGTCAGTGCTCATCAGTGCCATGTGCCAGTGCCCATCAGTGCCACATCAATGCCACATATCAGTGCATACCAGTGCACATCAATGCCACATATCACCTGCTTACCATCTTACCTGCCTTTCAATGTCACCCATCAGTGCCAGTCAGTGCCACCTATCAATGCCAATCAGTGCCATCTATCAGTGCTGCCAATCAGTGCCACCTATCAGTGCCAGTCAGCGTTGCCTATCAGTACCAGTCAGTGCCGCCTAACAGTGCCAGTCAGTGCCGCCTATCAGTGCCAGTCAGTGCTGCCCATCAGTGCCGCCTATCAGTGTCATGTATCAGTGTCATGTATCAGTGCTGCCTTTCATTGCCCATCAGTGCCACCTATCAGTGTCCATCAGTGCAGCCTATCAGTGCCCATCACTGCAGCCTCAACATCAGTGAAGGAGAAAAATCACATATTTACAAAAACTAAGAAAAAAGTTTTTTTTTTTCAAAATTTTCTGTGGTTTTTGGTTTGTTTAAGAAAAAATAAAATCCCAGCGGTGAATAAATACCACCAAAATAAAGTTTTATCTGTCTCAAAAAAATGGTAAAAAATTCATATGAGTACAGTGTTGCATGACCGCACAATTGTCATTCAAAGTGTGATAGTGCTGAAAGCTGAAAATTGTCCTGGACAGGAAGGGGGTAAAAGTGTCCCCTTAAGAGAGCTGGACAGGGCCATAGAAGTTCCTTAACCCATCAGCAGGACCGGTATCTGCTCCTTTGTGCAAGGAGGAACAGGATGAACACTGCCAGAGCCCTACAAAATGACCTCCAGCAGGCCACTGGTGTGAATGTCTCTGACCAAACAATCAGAAACAGACTTCATGAGGGTGGCCTGAGGGCCCGACGTCCTCTAGTGGGCCCTGTGCTCACTGCTCAGCACCATAGAGCTCGATTGGCATTTGCCATTGAACACCAGAATTGCAGGTCCATCACTGGCACCCTGTGCTTTTCACAGATGAGAGCAGGTTCACCCTGAGCACATGTGACAGACATGAAAGGGTCTGGAGAAGCCGTGGAGAACATTCTGCTGCCTGTAGCATCGTTCAACATGACTGTTTTGCTGGTGGGTCAGTGATGGTCTGGGGAGGCATATCCATGGAGGGACACACAGACCTCTACAGGCTAGACAATGGCACCCTGACTGCCATTAGGTATCGGGATGAAATCCTTGGACCCATTGTCAGACCCTACACTGGTGCAGTGGGTCCTGGGTTCTTCCTGGTGCACGACAATGCCCGGCCTCATGTGGGGAGAGTATGCAGGCAGTTCCTGGAGGATGAAGGAATTGACACCATTGAATGGCCTCCAAGCTCACCTGACCTAAATCCAATAGAACACCTCTGGGATGTCATGTTTCAGTCCATCCTACACCATTAGGTCACACCTCAGACTGTCCAGGAATTCAGTGATGTCCTGGTCCAGATCTGGGAGGAATACCCCAGGACACCATCAGTTGTCTCATTAGGAGCATGCCCCAATGTTATCAGGCATGCATATAAGCACATGGTGGCCATGCAAACTACTGAGGACCATTTTGAGTTGGACTCACCTGCAACATCATTTTTCACTTTGATTTTTCTGGGTGTCTTTGAATTCAGTCGTCTGTAGGTTGATCATTTTTAAACAATGGGGCATCCTTACGCTCCTAACACATTATCCAGTCCATATCATTATAGATATACAGCATATTTTCCCGATTGAGATCTGATGTGTTTTCAAAGTGTTCCTTTAACTTTTTTGAGCCGTGTATATAATAGAGACTGACTCGTTTTGAGGGAAACTCTCATCGTATCAGAGGTCGCTCCATCACTTCAGAGGCCTATTCATGTCAAAGTCCCACCTATACATGAGAGCCCCCCACTTCATATCAAACCTCCCTCCCATGACAGGGTCCCCCATCACATTACAGTCTACCCATTACATCAGAGTGTCCCATCAACACAGAGTTCCCCCTTCACAGAGTTCTTTTATCCATCTCTGATCCAGGGTAGACCGGGTTTAGTACACACAGCACCCTGAGTGAACCCAAGTGTCCCTTGGTTGAAAAACACTGGCCTAAACTCTGTGCTTCTGGTAAAACCAATGAAATATGATCTTCTGTTTGTAGGACTGTATTTTACTATAACAGGGTATTAGACCATACTTGCCAACTTTCTGAGATGGGAACGAAAGACACCTATTAGAAAAAGTATATAGGCATGAGACACACCCCCTGCCATGCCCCCCCCCCACCTTAAAGGAGAATTACACACAAAAAATGTGATAAACCCAGAATTCGTTTTTTGCCCACTACTATTCCTTTATATTGGCTTTGGAAATATCCAAGTGAAGCAATTTAGAAATTGGATGAAAGGTTTAGAACTGTAAAATACTTTTTTGACAGATAAATAGTGCATTTTATATACAACTATATTGATCAGAACGAAATGAGGGACAAGATAGGAGGAAAGAGGGACAGTGTGACTTTGTTGAAAATGAGGGACAAAGATGAGGAAGGAGGGACAGAGGGACTTTGTTCCAAATGAGGGACAATCCCTCTAAATCAGGCCCAGTTTGGAGCTATGTAATAGACTGTAGTTTTTTTTTTTTCTTGATCTAGGCCTGATGTCAGGAGGTCAGTATACACTGTGTAAAGCTCTATGTAATTTTCAGTATTATGTAAATGTGTGGAAATGAATGTTGCATAAATATAAGGTAAACAGAAAAAGTTATATGTATTTGTTTTTACAGGGAACCTCGAAAAGTTATATTGCACAAAGGCTCCACGGGGCTGGGCTTTAACATTGTTGGAGGAGAAGATGGGGAAGGAATCTTCATCTCCTTCATTCTGGCAGGAGGACCAGCAGACCTCAGCGGGGAACTCCAAAGAGGAGACCAGATATTATCAGTATGTATCTAAACAGAGAGCAGAGGAAGGACGCATGTTTTGGTTCAGTTTTAGTTAAAATGTGTTGTGTAATCATTATTTGCCTCCTGTTGGGATGCATGGTTACTATGTGTACTCCTCAACCCATTCATGCCTGGGCATGGGAGCAAGTCCCTTAAGCAAATTGAGACCCTCTGGGCCTATTTATCCTTGGGATACCCAGGGACTTTGGCTTATGCTTTGGCTCACCCCTTCACATGAGGTCATCCCTTTAGAAACATGTAACCTGGCCATAGCCATATTTTACATTCCAACTATAGGCCTTACAGTAGTGAGTCCCACAGCAGCCCACTCGCTCATAAGTTTCCAGGAGGTGTTCCCAATAGAAGTTAGGCGGAAGAAGATTCTGGACGCAGAGAACAATTTCAATGCTTTATAATCAATGAATTTCATATATGGACGCTTCATTCAGCCTGGTCCCTGGCGACAGCACAACCATGGTTGTAAACAGTCAGAGGAAATTGAGATGAGAGCCAGTTCAAGGTCTAGCTATACATTTAGGGGATTGCCAGAGTGCCACATCTCATAACCAAGGCATGTGAGTAATTCCTTAATCCTGAACCTCTCCTTGATTGCCCATCTCTTCCCCTCACAAGGGGGAGCTCCAGAATATGGGTCCTCAAAGATTACATCTCTGCTTTCTTGGTACTGACAAAGCTTCCCATGACCAATAGAGGCAGAATTCTGTCCCACTATTTATATATAGTCCTACCATGGCAAGGACAGGGCTGGCATTAATTCTAAATGACCATTCTCATCACTGCAATCTTGCACATGAGGACCTCTATGACTTCTATGGAATGTGTGCTACCTATAAATCAAACCGGACATTTGCCAATTGCCTATTCTATTCTATTAACACCGGCACCATCTTGTGATCCAAAAGGGGAACTACAAGGGGCACATCCATGGCTTTACCCTGCATTTGTTTTTAAATGTTTCATATAATTTTTTAATCAAACATGAACATATGAGCCTTCAAAGTGCTCCAGAAATAAGCACATGTGTAAAAATATGTCACTCATTCTGTGGTTCTTACTTTTTGGTATTCAGTGCAAATATTTATTTTTTGTTTTAGTTTTGCATAGAGTCAGGGAAGTTTTTCATAGACAATTTTTTAGGACATGAATTCTGATCACTTTGGAGAGATTTCCTCTCATTTATGTCTGTGTCTTCAGGACAGGAAGTGAAGGGAAATCTCTGGAGAGTAATTTTTAACCCTTTATTACCGTATTTAAAACTAAACAAGTTTTGGATTGACACTGTGAAATATATTTAACCCAACCCCTAAAATCTTGGAAATTGAATTAATATGGCCATTTGACAATATCATTGACAATATCTCCAGCCAAAGCTGATTAGAGAAGCATTGGTAGCTTCCCTCCAGGTTCATCCTTGCTCTTCAGTAATGCCTGATAAAAGGTACTTAGCCAACTGTGTATATAAAGATGGAAACAACAGTACTGTTACATTCCTGCAGACTCTTTGCAGCCACTTTCTGTCTGCATGCACTCCATCGATAGCTGCAAGGCATTTCTCGGGGCAGGTGTCCTGAAGGTGACAACAACGGACCATGCTTGCATAATATGAGTTAAAACAGCCACTTGTAGTCTCCATTCCCACATAGAAGAAAAATATATTTGAAATATGTTTTAAAAATATTTTTAAAATATTCTTCCCAAATATATTGACATATATTTGAAATACTACAATTTTGGTCGTATTCAATATATTTCAAAAATATATTTCAATGCACATACACACATATATATGTTTTGCATTGTATTGGTATTGTTCTGTCACATGTTCTGTCCCCCTTTGTAATGTACAGCGCTGAGCAAACTATTGGCGCTTTATAAATACTGTATAATAATTATATATATATATATATATATATATATATATATATATATATACATACTGCATGTTGAAATGCATTTTTTTATATTACAAAATATATGAAAATATTTTTTAAATTATATATTTTTTAAATATATGCTTCAGATTTTTTTTAACATATAAAAAGTAATTTTAATATATATTTTTACATTTTGTAAATGTATTCCAAAAATGTAGATTAAATGTATCTTTAAAGACAAACAGTATATTTGAAAATGTATTTTTAAAAATATTTTTCATATATTCTGTAGAAATATATTTTGAAGTATATTGAATACGGCCAAAATTGTAGTATTTAAAATATATGTCAATATATTTGGGAAGAATATTTTAAAAATATATTTCAAGTATATATTTCTTCAATGTGGGTTGAATGCCCATGAGAGAATAAAGGAGCAAAGGATCCATTTTTGTGTGGTGGTCTATTGTTGCTGGGGAGGTCTTTTGTTGCTGGTGGGGTTTCTATTGTTGATGGGGGTCAATTGTTGCTGGAAGAGATCTCCTGTTGAGGGAGAGGTCTATATTTTTCTGGCTGCTGCAGTGTTCTATTGATGCTGGCTGCTTGGAGTTCTGTTGTAGCTGCTGGGGTTTATTGTTGCTAGGATGGTATTTTGTTTTGGGGGTCCATTTTGCTGGAGGAATCTATTGTTGCTGGGGGGGGGGTCTAATGCTGCTAACTGTGGGGGATCTATTTTTCTACTTTTCTTGTTATCATTACCAAATACACATTTTTTAGCACCACAAAAAGATACTTGGCTCTGTATTCTTTAAAAGGAATGGTACTGGAAGGTGGGTAGGGGTTGAACCAAGTGAACTGAAGGTGCTCGGAGGTGTGTAGGGGGGCGGTAACAAGAAGTGACTCAGAAGAGGGGGAGTTCCTGCACCTATTTGTTAAAAAAAAAACCAATAGACCATTTGGTATTTTTTCTACCGTCACTATGACAGCAGTAAAAACCTGACAGTAGTTTGAAACCCTGGCCAAATCTAAAAGGCTAGATTGCCTTTAGTTGTGCTTCATTTTCCCGAACAATATGGCTACTGTGAGCCCACCCTTTTAATAAAGGGCTACTGGGTTATCTGTCTTTTCAGATTATTAGCTCTTGTGACTCAGCTGACCAGGGGCTCTGCATAATGGGTTGTTTCTTATTTCCAACAGCAAACCTGTGAAGTTTTTGCAATTTTCAAAATTAGCAAACCCGGAGGTGTTGCCTAGCTTTCTGAATCCCAGCAGAAGAAGTAGTTGTGACCAGTGGTGTAATTTGGTTTTGTGCTGCCCTAGGCAAAAAAAAAAAAAACGGACGACCTCCCTTCCCCCAGGGGGAGAGCCTGACAACGACCAACACCACCCCCCTTCCAGCCCCCTGGAGAGAGCCTGACATTGACCAACAACACCCCTGCTCCCCGCCCAAGAGAGCCTTCCACTAAATTACAACCGCCCCCTTCCCGGCGAGAGAGAAAGAAACTCACCTTCTCAGTTCCGGACATCCTTGGGACCAAGAGTCGGGCTCTGCATACACCATTAAGCTGTGTGCAAAGAAACAAACAGAGGGCGCATGGGCCTAGTGCATTACCATCTAAAAATGAGATTTATTGAATAATAAGTAGTATACTCACAAAAGAATAAAATCAAAGGCACATCACAAAAAAGACAGCATGGTCCAATCTCCCTAGATGGTGGCTGTTGGGGAACTATAGGCCTCCAAATGTCTGATGCGTTTTGAGGCAGAACCTCTTCCTCAGAGCCTAGAAGGTAGCTGGGAACCATACAGGGGTGTATTTACCACAAGGCACTTGCCTAGGGTGGCATTTTTCAGGGGGGCAGCACCTCCCCCCCAGAAGAAGGGATGAAAGAAGGGACATGCATGCCATAGGAACCAGGTGGGATCCGAGAGAGGCTGCAGGCTGCTTGATGGTGTATGTAGAGCCCGACTCTCGTTCCTGGGGATGTCCAGAGCTGTGAGTGTCTTACTCTTTATTGCTGGGGGGGTAGTGGAAGGCTCTCCCAGGTGGGGGGCAGGGGTGTTGTTGGTCAATGTCAGGCTCTCTCCATGGGAGGAGGAAGGGGGGGTGGTGTTGATTGGTGTCTGTGGGGGCTGATGATTTTTGTGTTGCCTAGAGCAGCACAAAACCTAAATACACCACTGGAACCATAGTCATCACTTTGCCCAGGCACATACCAAAAAACTACATTTTCATTTTTATTGTACTCCACTGTTGCCGCCTCCTTTAACTCCACCTGCTCCGATACTTGCACATTATGCAAACTCACTTGGCTGTTTGCTTTCCTCCAGAACTGATCAATTCAGCACTTTCCATCTGCTGCCACCATCTTCTTCCACTTTTCTTCTGGGTTCCCATTGCTGTCATTAGCCATCAGGCATTGTCAGGAATCTAGGAGTGACCAGAAAGGTGTGGACTGACACAGGGAAACGCAGGTTTCAGGTATAGTATAATAATACAGTTTATTATTAGCCACCCAGATATATATATATAAACGCACAGTGAACAAACCAACCTTCCACTAATCTTAGGAGGTGCAGGAATACAGGCGTAGTCAGGGCTGGAGAGGTGGAACGGTCAGGCCGGCCGTAGGGTTCTGTAATGACCGTTTGGTGGTACCTCTAGTGGTCCCCAGGACAGGATTCCCCAGGGCGCGGAGTCTAAGTCCCAGTCTGCTTATTCACCAGGGCCCCTAATGGTGGGGATGGACTTGGAGCAGACAGGAACCAGGTCGCGGCCCCTGAGTACACCTGCTAGTGGTAGAGGGATCCGCCAGAGGTATGTGCAGGTACGGCTGGATCCGTGCAGGATGGATGGATGGCAGAGTAGTTAGCGTGGTCAGACGGGCCAAGTCAGCAACGTGCAGGCAGCAAGGTACCAAAGGAGCAGGCAGAGAATGGTCAAGGTCACAAGCCGGGTTCAGTAACTCACGGGCAGCGCGGTACAGGGGATCAGGCAGAAGGATGGTCAGGCAAGCCAGGGGTTCAACAGGAGACAGTCAGCAGAGGTCAGGATCAAGCCGGGTCAGCAACGAAGCAGGAACACAAGATACCAGGTACAGAGGCTCATGGGAAAACATACACCAAGGCCCAGATCACAGGCCTGGTCATGCCTTAAATACACCTTTCTGCAATCATTCCCAGGTTTGGCTGATTGCAGAAGTGAGCTTCTGGCTGCTGAGAGCACCCGCTGGTCAGCTCTGGTACTGCAGCCTACACGGCAGGTGAGTCCCACCACCAGTGCTGAGTCCATTCCTGACAGGCATGTAGTGATGATGTAAGCCCTGCGCATGCACCCAGTAGTTACCCCAGTTGCCCCAGAACCCAGTTTATAGATACCAGGATTGAGCTGGGGGTGTACACTGCACTGCACATGTACGGCAAACAGTGTACACTAATAAAAAAAAGCTAGGAGAGCAGCGAAAGGTTTTTTCTTTAGAGGAACATACACACAAAGTAAAAAAAAACCCTACAAACGGAAAAAACCTGTAAAATAAGACTCACCTTTCCATAAGCCTTAGATGACAGAACACCACCCTGTTCATAAGAAACCTTCATGTGAAATCCACATGAAAGTTGACACTTCTGGTAGCGTTGATAAACCGAGTCACCTGCCACTCTCAATGGCTCCTCAAAGGTCAGCGGAGAAACCAATAGGGCGGTAGGACACCTTGATCGACTTTCTGACACTTCTGGAAGTGTCAGTTTCCAAGGAGAATGTAAAGTGTATTTATAAAAAAAACGTGCATAGCTGTCTGAATCTGCATGTACATGTGTTCTGTGCAAACTAGGCAAATACGAATGTTGTTTAGGCTTTTTTCCCTTCTAAACGGACGTTCCTATCATTTTTGCGGTAGTAAAATACTGCACTATGGCCACTAGTTGGAGCTGAGGAGAATAAGGAATACATACATCTTTGTAACAAGAGTTTAACAATTCTAGAGAATGCTAAAAAAAAATGTAATGAATGGTATGCAGTAATTTACTACTGCAAATAACATAATAATATTTGTTCATTTGTTCGAGTAGAAACAAGTCGCTAACCATAACTTAATGGGGCCTTCAAGGTGTTTCATAGACACTTATAGATTCCAAACACTAAAATATCTTTCAGTATTGATTCACAGTCCTTAACCCCTTACTGCCTAAGGGTAAAACAAATCTTACTGCCTAAGCACAATTCTGCAACGTTGACACGTGTTAATAAAACTGTACATATCATCACAACTACTTTGTACATCCAGGTGAATTATACTTTGGTTTTTTTCAGGACAAATTTGGCTTTCATTTCGTAGTAAATGGTAATGGATATCTCCTGATTTTTTTTATTATCAAAGGAAAACTGGCCCAAAATAGTAAAAAAAAAAATTTTTTTTTATTTAGCTGTGTGTTTCTTGTACTACCATAACCTACCACCAAAGAACAATCCAAAATAAATTCTCCAGCTCTTGACGATCGCAGCGATACCATATATGTGTATGTTATTTGTTGTTTGTACCCGGAGTACAGCCCAGAAACAATACTGTGCATTTTGTTTTTGTCTTTTTTTTTTTACCTAAAACACACTGACAATAACACACACCAATTTTTTTTAATCGTGACCTTGACCTTTGACCCTGATCTTGACCTAAACACTTACCCTGGCACTGAACTAGATCAAACCTTGATCTAGGTATTTTTTCTTTATTTTTTTAAATATTTATTTAATTATTTATTTATTTGCAAACATTTTTTCCCTCTATGCCAGGAGTTAGAGAGATACATTGTATCTCTCTTCTCCATTTTTAGAGAGAAAAAAAAAACAAAGAGGCTGCACTATGACTGATCACTGTGATACCCAATCAGAGGCTATCACAGCGATCATGTGACCCAGAATTGGGTCCCGATCCGTTAGAACGGGACCTGGTGCTCTCAGTTACACTGCGGTCTTTGTGCTGGGAGTGTGCCATGTGGCGCGCTCCCAGCAGAAAGACAGGTACTCAAATATGCAGCCCCATGGAAAAAAGCCCAGTTCTGCATATTTGTGTTACATCGGCATCAATGGGTTAAAAATCAAACATACTGTATGCTGGTAGGTTAATTGGATCCTGTCTAATGTAGCCCTAGTATGGATATGTATGATTGCGAGTTAGGGATCTTAGACTGTTTGCCCCTTAAGGGTTAGGGGCTGACGTAAATATACAGTGAGTGGGCCAAAATCCCTGTTGCAATGTGTGCAAACCTGGTCAAGAACTACAGGAAACATTTGACCTCTGTAATTGCAAACAAAGGCTTCTGTATCAAATATTAACACTGATCTTCTTAGGTGTTCAAATACTTATGTTCAGCAGTGCAAGACAAATACATTCTTTACAAATCATACAATGTGATTTCCTGAATTTTTTTAAAAAAATTCTGTCTCTCAGAGTGAGAATGCACCTACAATGTGAATTTCAGACCCCTCCATGATTTCTAAGTGGGAGAACTTGCAAAATCGCAGGGTGTTCAAATACTTCTGTTCCTCACTGTATATATATATATATATATATATATATATGCGGAAAGTAATAAATAAATATACAATTACTGTATAGGACTGCAAATAAGTAACCGCTGAAAACCTTTAAAACCCAATAGGCTATGGTTAACAAGCTCCAAGGAGCAGTATTGTTGCTGTATCGTCTCCCATTATATTATAAAGCGCTGAGCAAACAGTTGGCGCTATATAAATCCTGTATTATAATACTAAGAATAATAATAGGGGGTGTGGTGTCTGAAAAATTCTCCTGATAGCAAAATACAGAGTGAATAAAG
This sequence comes from Staurois parvus, assembly GCF_062004578.1. Taxonomy (NCBI): domain Eukaryota; kingdom Metazoa; phylum Chordata; class Amphibia; order Anura; family Ranidae; genus Staurois; species Staurois parvus. The sequence continues at coordinate 4,168,372 of NW_028317969.1, forward strand.
TATTTGTTCAGAAGAGAAAATATCCTAAATAGCATTCTTTTTTTGCCCAATCCTCACATAATTCACTGGACAAATCACTATGCGACTTTTTTTTTTATCAATAGACTTCTTTGTGTTTTTTAAAAACAATGAACAATTAGCATGACTTCATCAAACAAACATCAACAAATCACTTTATTAAATTTAAAAAGCATGTAAATATTATTTTGTTTAGCTTTTTTTTTTAGTAGTGGTAACATGACCTCTATACCCTCTCTTCCTCCTCAATTTCCAAGGGGTGAGGGCAGAGACTACTAATGATGATCGCTAGCATCTGCTGATACTACAAATCCCAGGAGCCCTTTAGAGCCCTGAATGTCAGCGAATCATGTGGTTTGCTTTGGTTTGCTTTTAAGGTCACTTTGTGGTAAAAGCAAGGAAGCATAAACCCCTGTAGTGTATTAATGTGATTTGGTAAACAAAAATTATATACATACAAACTGCCTACAATTGTAGGAAGACAATATACAGCACACAAAGTGTTGCAGATATACAGTACATGCAGCACACATGCACACCCTACCTACACTTGAGCATGAACAGTGGTCTATGTACAATAGGAATATGTTAAAAGTGAATTAGCTCAGGTTATAGCGGCTTCACAATCTCCGTAGGCAATCAGGGCTCCCGGCTATTCAAATGTTTTCAGACATTGGTCTCTCTAATTGGGTAGCTTTATCATCATCCCCAGGTGAAGTTCCTTCTTTGGTCATCTTGTGGTGTTGGAGGCCCCTGGCACAGTCCTTACTTGTTGTTGTGGAGCCCTTAATTCCAGCTTATGCTGTTGGCCTTTTATTTTGAAAGTTTAACCATTCCCATGTGGGTGTGGCCATTGGTGTATTTAGGTTTTGTGCTGCCCTAGGCAACACAAATTTTTTTTGCCCCCACGGACACCAAGAATGACACTAATCTTCATCTCCGGACATCCTTGGGAATCAGAGTCAGGCTCTACATACACCATTAAGCCGCCCACTTGGTTCCCATGGAGCACGTGTCCCTTCTTTCATTTCTTCTTTTGGGGGGAGGTGCTGGCCCCCTGAAAAATGCCGCCCTAGGCAAGTGCCTTGTTTGCCTTGTGGTAAATATGCCCCTGGGTGTGGCCCTTTCTATCTACTTCTTATACCATATTTTCTATGAGCAAAAAACATTTCCAAACTCAAAGACTAGATGGCATTGTTGTATCATACATGCCATAGGTCAAATATGTCAAAATGTCAAGCTATTGTTGACCCTTATTGATATAGTTTTGCCCCAATGTTTGATATGTCTTCCGCTGTTACAGTGGAAGCAGCTAAAAAAGTGAATTAGATCAGGTTATAGCAGCTTCACCATCTCTGTAGGCAATCAAGGCTCCCAGCTATTCAAGTGATTACAGAAATTGGTCTCTCTCATTGAGTAGCTTTAGCATCATCCCCAAGTGAAGTTCCTTCTTTGGTCATCTTGTGGTTTTGGAGCCCCCTGGCACAGCCCTTAATTCCTGCTTAGCCTTCATTTCCAGCATATGCTGCTGACCTTTTATTTAGAAAGTTTAACCATTCCCATGTGGATGTGGCCCTTTCTATCTACTTTTCCTTCCATATTTTCTATGAGTAAAAACATTTCCCAACGCAAAGACTAGATGGCATTGTTGTATCATACATGCCATATGTCAAAAATGTCAAGCTATTGTTGACCCTTATTGATATAGTTTGGCCCCAAGTTTGACATGTCTTCCTCTGTTACAATGGGAGCAGCTAAAAATGTATACGTTGCCCAATCGACTAATTTGCATTCACCCAATATACAACAATAGTATCTATGTTTCATTGTATAAGAGGACAGCATGTGTAAACATTTCCAATAGCATTTGTTTGAGAAATGTTCACTCAACGTAGCTGATGTCTTCTTCTAAAACAAATATATTTTCTATGTAAGTCTGAGGAAATCTTAAAACATATGACACCGACCTGCTGCCAATTTCTACTCCCGATTGCCACAGTCCATCCTCCCTAAAGTTTGAAGGACAGTAAATTGGCCATTTGTTTAGAACGTTTGGAGACCCCATACCCTAGATGAATATAGGAATAATTTTAGGTGTCTGTTGTAATCACCGCTGGTCATTGGGAAAACTTACATTGATAGTTACTGGAAAGAATGCCTCTTACATTGTTGGTCAGTGGGAAGAATGCTCCTTACATTGGTGATCAGTGGGAAGAATGTTCCTTACATTGGTGATCAGTGGGATGAATGCTCCTTACATTGGTGATCAATGGGAAGAATGCCCCTTACATTGCTGGTCAGTGAGAAGAATGTTCCTTACATTGGTGATCAGTGGGAAGAATGTTCCTTACATTGGCGGTCAGTGGGAAGAATGTTCCTTACATTGGTGGTCAGTGAGAAGAATGTTCCTTACATTGGCGATCAGTGGGAAGAATGTTCCTTACATTGGTGATCAGTGGGAAGAATGGCCCTTACATTGGCGATCAGTGGGAAGAATGTCCCTTACATTGGAGATCAGTGGGAAGAATGCTACTTAAATTGATGGTTAATTTGAAGAATGCTCCTTACATTAGTGATCAGTGGGAAGAATGCTCCTTACATTGATGGTCAGTGGGAAAAATGCTCCTTACATTGGTGATCAGTGGGAAGAATGTTCCTTACATTGGTGGCCAGTGGCAAGAATGTTCCTTACATTGGAGATCAGTGGCAAGAATGTTCCTTACATTGGTGGTCAGTGGGAAAAATGCTCCTTATATTGGTGATCAGTGGGAAGAATGCTCCTTACATTGGTGGTCAATGGAAAGAATGTCCCTTGCATTGATGGTCAGTGGGAAGAATGCCCCCCTTACAGACAGATAAAAAGATCATTGGTATGCCGCTGGCAGTATGCAGGCACCATCAAATAGGATGTGAATTAGCCACAGCCAAAGGAACCCCCTAGCAACCTCTGGAGGAATCCTGGTTGAGAATATCTGTTTTATTGAATAAACAAAAGGTACCAGGTGTTGACTGTCAAAGATAAAGTAATCTGAATGGTCTAGGGTTGTCAGTGGTGTACCCCAAGGTTCAGTGTTGGGACCCTTACTTTTTAATATATTTATAAATGATATAGGGTCTGCGATTATCAATACCATTTCAGTCTTTGCAGATGACACCAAGCTGTGCCGTGGAATAACGTCCTTACAGGATGTCTCCAATTTACAAGCCGACCTCAATGCTCTGTGTAATTGGGCAACTATGTGGCAAATGAGGTTTAATGTTGATAAATGTAAGGTTCTGCACTTGGTGGCTAAGAATATGCATGCATCATACATACTAGGGGGGGTACAACTGGGGGAATCAATGGTGGAGAAGGATCTGGGGGTTCTGGTAGATCACAAGCTTAATAATGGCATGCAATGCCAAGCTGAGGTTTCTAAAGCGAGCAAAATCCTCTCTTGTATTAAAAGAGGTATAGACTCCAGAGAGAGATATCATATTACCCCGGTACAAATCATTAGTAACACCTGGTCTGGATCCTTCCTTTAGATTGTAAGCTCCACGAGCAGGGCCCTCACATTCCTTCTGTACTGAAATGTATTGTAATTGTACTGTCACCCTTATATTGTAAAGAGCTGTGCAAACTGTTAGCGCTATATAAATCCTGTATAATAATAATAATAATAATATGAAGTTCAGTTTTGGGCACCAATTCACAAAAAGAACATTGGGGAACTGGAGAAAGTACAGAGAAGGGCAACCAAACTGATAAGAGGCATGGAGGAGATCAGCTATGAGGAAAGATTAGAGGAACTGAATTTATTCTCTCTTGAGAAGAGGAGATTAAGGGGGGATATGATCTCCATGTATAATACATAAGGGGGGATATGATCACCATGTATAATACATAAGGGGGATATGATCTCCATGTATAACACATAAGGGGGGATATGATCTCCATGTATAATACATAAGGGGGGATATGATCACCATGTATAATACATAAGGGGGGATATGATCTCCATGTATAATACATAAGGGGGGATATGATCTCCATGTATAATGCATAAGGGGGGATATGATCTCCATGTATAATGCATAAGGGGGGATATGATCTCCATGTATAATACATAAGGGGGGATATGATCTCCATGTATAATACATAAGGGGGGATATGATCTCCATGTATAATACATAAGGGGGGATATGATCTCCATGTATAATACATAAGGGGGGGATATGATCTCCATGTATAATACATAAGGGGGATATGATCACCATGTATAATACATAAGGGGGGATATGATCTCCATGTATAATACATAAGAGGGGGGGTATGATCACCATGTATAATACATAAGGGGGGATATGATCTCCATGTATAATACATAAGGGGGGGTATGATCACCATGTATAATACATATGGGGGATATGATCTCCATGTATAATACATAAGGGGGATATGATCTCCATGTATAATACATAAGGGGGGATATGATCTCCATGTATAATACATAACCGGGGTTTTGATCACCATGTATAAAACATAAGGGGGGATATGATCTACATGTATAATACATAAGGGGGGTTATGATCACCATGTATAAAACATAAGGGGGGATATGATCTACATGTATAATACATAAGGGGGGATATGATCTCCATGTATAATACATAAGAGGGATATGATCTCCATGTATAAAACATAAGGGGGGGATATGATCACCATGTATAATACATAAGGGGGGATATGATCTCCATGTATAATACATAAGGGGGGATATGATCTCCATGTATAATACATAAGGGGGGAATATGATCACCATGTATAATACATAAGGGGGGATATGATCTCCATGTATAATACATAAGAGGGGGGGTATGATCACCATGTTTAATACATAAGGGGGGATATGATCTACATGTATAATACATATGGGGGGATATGATCACCATGTATAATACATAAGGGGGGGATATGATCACCATGTATAATACATAAGGGGGGGATATGATCTCCATGTATAATACATAAGGGGGGATATGATCTCCATGTATAATACATAAGGGGGGATATGATCACCATGTATAATACATAAGGGGGGAAATGATCTCCATGTATAATACATAACCGGGGTTTTGATCACCATGTATAAAACATAAGGGGGGGTATGATCTACATGTATAATACATAAGGGGGGATATGATCTCCATGTATAATACATAAGGGGGATATGATCACCGTGTATAATACATAAGGGGGATATGATCTCCATGTATATAACATAAGGGGGGATATGATCTCCATGTATAATACATAAGGGGGGGATATGATCACCATGTATAATACATAAGGGGGGATATGATCTCCATGTATAATACATAAGGGGGGATATGATCTACAGGTATAATACATAAGGGGGGATATGATCTCTATGTATAATACATAAGGGGGATATGATCACCATGTATAATACATAAGGGGGGATATGATCACCATGTATAATACATAAGGGGGGGATATGATCTCCATGTATAATACATAAGAGGGGGATATGATCTCCATGTATAATACATAAGGGGGGATATGATCTCCATGTATAATACATAAGGGGGGGGGATATGATCACCATGTATAATACATAAGGGGGGATATGATCTCCATGTATAATACATAAGGGGGGATATGATCTCCATGTATAATACATAAGGGGGGATATGATCTCCATGTATAATACATAAGGGGGGATATGATCACCATGTATAATACATAAGGGGGGGTACGATCTCCATGTATAATACATAAGGGGGGATATGACCTCCATGTATAATACATAAGGGGGGATATGATCTCCATGTATAATACATAAGGGAGGATATGATCTCCATGTATAATACATAAGGGGGGATACGATCTCCATGTATAATACATAAGGGGGGATATGATCTCCATGTATAATATATAAGGGGGGATATGATCTCCATGTATAATACATAAGGGAGGATATGATCTCCATGTATAATACATAAGGGGGGATATGATCACCATGTATAATACATAAGGGGGGGATATGATCTCCATGTATAAATACATCAGTGGTTCATATAGTGAACTCGGTGTAGAGCTATTCACCCTGAGGTCATCACAGAGGACAAGGGGGCACTCTTTACGTCTGGAGGAAAAGAAATGTAATCTCCAAACACGGAAAGGTTTATTCACAGTTAGAGCTGTGAAAATGTGGAATAGACTCCCTCAAGAGTTGGTTCTGGCCAGCTCAGTGGATTGCTTTAAAAAAGTCTTCGATTCCTTCTTAGATACACAGAATATAACTGGATATAACATTTATAGGTAAAGTTGATCCAGGGAATATCCGATTGCCTCTCGGAAGATCAGGAAGGAATTATTTCCCCTGCAGGAGCAAATTGGATCATGCTTTGCTGGGTTTTTTGCTTTCCTCTGGATCAACTGTGGGTTTAGGATTATAACTTTTTTTATGGTTGAACTCGATGGACCTTTTTCAGCCAGATTAACTATGTAACTATGTAATCTAGTCCCAGAGTTTGCAGAACTAGATTCACATACACTTTAAATGAAGATTTTTCATGTGTTCTAGCAGCACGGACCATGGGAAAGGTAAGTGTTCACAGTCTTATTTTACAACATACAAATATGCCCTTTTGGAGGATGTTTGCAACTTTAAGAATTTCCCATTTGCAAAGATCAAATCTTGTACAGTACTACCCATGTGCAGGTGCAGGAATGGATGTCCTTTCTGCGATGACAGATGACTGCAGTGTACTGTGCTATCCACACAGCAGGATCACATTGCCTAGCAGATGTCTGCTCATCCAAGCACAGCTAGAGCTGGAAGGGTGTAATACTGTGCTGATTGCCCATTGCTAGTTACAATTACAAAGACTTAATATTATAAGATGAGTGTGCAGACATAGTTAAAGGGCCCCCATCTTTTCTCCTGAAATGTAATGATTTAGTACATATACTGTAGTGTTAGTATGTAAATATATACCTGCATATTTTATAATTAATAGGCACTATATTTATCTTGAGAGTTAGGGGCTGATTGATGTAAATGTACTATATATATATATATATATATATATGTAAAGCGCTGCGTAAATTGACGGCGCTATATAAGTACCTATAATAATTAAATAAATACATTTGTTGAAGCATCCATCATTGTCCTTTTTTGGGAGATGCTATCAACAGCCTGTTCCAATTTACTAGTCTATGTAGAAAGAAAAAGGCAATATGACTAAAGTGTATCTAAACAGGAAACTTTTTTTCCAGATTTTGGATAAAGTGTCGAGGGGTTAGAATCAGGTTTTTATTGTTTTTTTTTCCTGTTTGTCCTGGGGACCATTGCTCATTACGGCATAGCTACGTTGGCACTACTTCTCTCAAGAGTCTTCTTCTTATACACAGCGGGGTCTATTTATAAAACATTTGTCCAATGAGCGTAACAAGCATTCATTTACACGTGTTTTTCAACCTTTTTTCAGTCAAGGCACCCTCTAAAATTATGGACAGTCCCGAGGCACCCTTTAAAATTATGGACAGTCCCGAAGCACCCTTTAAAATTATGGACAGTCTTGAGGCACCCTCTAAAATTATGGACAGTCCCGAGGCACCCTCTAAAATTATGGACAGTCCCCGAGGCACCCTGTAAAATTATGTACAGTCCTGAGGCACCCTTTAATATTATAGACAGTCCCGAGGCACCCTCTAAAATTATGGACAGTCCCCAAGGCACCCTCTAAAATTATGGACAGTCCTAAGGCACCCTCTAAATTTATGGACAGTCCCGAGGCACCCTTTAAAATTATGGACAGTCTTGAGGCACCCTCTAAAATTATGGACTGTCCCGAGACACCCTTTAAAATTATGGACAGTCCCAAGGCACCCTCTAAAATTGTGGACAGTCCCTGAGGCACCCTCTAAAATTATGGACAGTCCCCGGGGCACCCTTTAAAATTATGGACAGTCCCGAGGCACCCTTTAAAATTATGGACAGTCCCCGAGGCACCCTTTAAAATTATGGACGGTCCCGAGGCACCCTTTAAAATTATGGACAGTCCCCGAGGCACCCTTTAAAATTATGGACAGTCCCGAGGCACCCTTTAAAATTATGGACAGTCCCTAGGCACCCTTTAAAATTATGGACAGTCCCTAGGCACCCTTTAAAATTATGGACAGTCCCCGAGGCACCCTTTAAAATTATGGACAGTCCCTAGGCACCCTTTAAAATTATGGACAGTCTTGAGGCACCCCATTCTAAAATGTGAAAAACTATTCCAACAGTTTTATATAACGCAGCAACATCCACACATGTAGGACACCCAACATTAGAGGTGATTTATTCTTCCAAAGCAAATACACTTTTGCACACTGGTGCTGACTAGTATTCCAATGTTTCTCTTCTCCCTCAGTTTTTCTCCATCACTGAGCTAATGTGACTCCAGCACTGATGGAGAGGGGCAGGGGAGGGTCAAACTAGGATGCTCTGCACGCAGCTGATGTCCTCCTTATCAACTGATGATGTCATTGGTTGTCAGGACGCTGGCGGCTAGAAGCTCATAATGGTGCACAATGAAAACTGGTGACTTTGTGAAACTAAAAGTTAGACTTGTTCCACCCGCTGGCTTTTATACAAATTTTTAGGCAATTTTTAGACATTTTGCCAAGGCACCCCTGAAGAAACCTCAAGGCACCCTGGTTGAGAAAAACTGCTTTAGACTGCACACATCTTCCCTGTATTTTCTATCATAGATTAATTCCTATGATTATCAACTCCACCTAGTGGTCAAAATGTGGTATGTTTTCTCATTGAGATTTCAGAAAACTACCAAATTTTGGTCACTAGATGGAACTGATGATCATGGGAATTAACCACTTGCCCTCTGGAAGATTTACCCACCTTCATAACCAGGCCATATTTTGCAATACAGCACTGTTAGTTTAACTGACAATTGTGCAGTCATACAACGCAAATAAAATGTGTTATTTTTTCACACAAATGAAGCTTTCTTTTGGTGGTATTTGATCCCCACTGTACTTTTTTTTTCGTGTGCTATAAAAACAAAAGACCGACAATTTAAAAATAAAACAATATTTCATTTCTGCTATAAAACATAACTAATAAAAAAGTTAAAAAATCACATTTCTTCATAAATTTTAAGCCAATATGTATTCTGCTACATATTTTTGATAAAAAAAATAAGCGCATATTGATTGGTTTGCACAAAAGTTATAGCGTCTACAAACTATGGTATATACACTGGAATTTTTATTCATTTTTTTCCTTTTTTTTACTAATAGTGGCAATCAGCGACTTATAGCGGGACTGTGATATTGTCTTGGGCAATCGGGCACTAACTGACATTTTGCGGGAACCAGTGACACTACAGTGACCAGTGCTAAACATATACACTGTCACTGTATTAATGACACTGGCTGGGAAGGGGGTTAAGCATCTGGGGCAATCAAAAGGTTGACTGTGGTCTTAGCCAATGTTTTGTGTGCACAGTAATGTGATTTTAAAGGCAATATTTAATTCCCTGCTTTGCAAGAAAATCTAGCAGATCACCGCTAAAAGGAGACCGCTCTGCCTTGTTTATATCAGCAGAGCTGTGACCTCCCATATTATTATTATACAGTATTTATAAAGCGCCAATAGTTCGCTCAGCGCTGTACATTACAGAGGGGGACAGAACATGTGACAGAACAATAACCATACAATGCAAAACATGAGGGGATTGAGGGCCCTGCTCTTTCGAGTTTACAATCTAGGATATGGAAGAAAAATATGTTTGAAATATATTTTAAAAATATTCTTCCCAAATATATTGCCATATATTTGAAATGCTACAATTTTGGCCATATTCAATATATTTAAAAAATATATTTCAATTAAATATATATATATATATATATATATATACTGCATGTTGAAATGCGCTTTTATTACAAAATATTTGAAAAATATTTTTAAAAATACATTTCAAATATACTGTATGTCTTTAAAAATACAAATCTACATTTTTGCGTAACAAGGTAATGGAACTTTATAAAGATGGAAAAGGACATCATCCTTCAATAAAAGAGCATTTTTTGGCATGATCAGTCATATTTTCAATATCAAAATTTCACAATTTCTGCCAGGGTATGCAAACGTTTGAGCACAGCTGTATATATACTGTATATATACTGCATGTTGAAATGCGTTTTTTTATATATTACAACATATATGAAAAATATTTTTTTAAATATATTCTTCAGATTTTTTTTAACATATAAAAAAGTCATTTTAACATATATTTTTACATATATTTGTATATGTGTAACCCATTCAAGCAAGGGCCCCACAACTGCATGCAACAGTTGCAGTGCAGGCTGTCTTAACATGTAAAAAAATGACTTTTTTATATGTTAAAAAAAATCTGAAGAATATATTTAAAAAATATATATTTTTTAAAATATATATTTTTAAATATATTCTTCAATTTTTTTTAACATATAAAAAAGTCATTTTAACATATATTTTTACATATATTTGTAAATACATTCCAAAAATGTAGATTTGTATTTTTAAAGACATACAGTATATTTGAAATGTATTTTTAAAAATATTTTTCATATATTTTGTAATAAAAACGCATTTCAACATGCAGTGTATATATATATATATATATATATATATATATACCGTATTTTTTCGCTCCATAAGACGCACCTGACCATAAGACGCACCTAGGTTTTAGAGGCAGAAACCAGGAAAAAAAAAATTCTGAACTAATGGACTGCAGACATAGTACAGGAGATGACCAGAGACTGCGGATACAGTACAGGAGATGACCAGAGACTGCAGACATAGTACAGGGGATGACCAGAGACTGCGGACACAGTACAAGAGATGACCAGAGACTGCGGACACAGTACAGGGATGACCAGAGACTGCGGACACAGTACAGGAGATGACCAGAGACTGCGGACACAGTACAGGGGATGACCAGAGACTGCGGACACAGTACAGGAGATGACCAGAGACTGCGGACACAGTACAGGGGATGACCAGAGACTGCGGACACAGTACAGGAGATGACCAGAGACTGCGGACACAGTACAGGAGATGACCAGAGACTGCGGACACAGTACAGGGATGACCAGAGACTGCGGACACAGTACAGGAGATGACCAGAGACTGCGGACACAGTACAGGAGATGACCAGAGACTGCGGACACAGTACAGGAGATGACCAGAGACTGCGGACACAGTACAGGAGATGACCAGAGACTGCAGACACAGTACAGGAGATGACCAGAGACTGCGGACACAGTACAGGAGATGACCAGAGACTGCGGACAGCACAGAGATGACCAGAGACTGCGGACAGCACAGGGATGACCAGAGACTGCGGACAGCACAGGGATGACCAGAGACTGCGGACAGCACAGGGATGACCAGAGACTGCGGACAGCACAGGGATGACCAGAGACTGCGGACAGCACAGGGATGACCAGAGACTGTGGATAGTACAGGGGATGACTGCTGACCTTTGGGGAGGGGGGGGAGAGGGTACCTGAATTTGACAGGTACCCGCTCCCACTTCCGCGGAGTTGTTCTTTCATCTTACCTGTTCCTCTATCCAGCCGCGCGCTGTCTTCCCGGCTTCTGTAATGGCGCTCGGCATGACAGGCGGGTGCCCAGTGTGCATGAGCGAGAAGCAGTTGCGCTTTGTGATTGGTCCGGCGGCTTCTGGGATCTGTCATGTGTCCCAGGTGCCGCCTTACCATTCACAAAAAACACCGCTTCTTGCGCATGCGCACTTGGCACCCGGCTGTCATGCCCACACTACAGAAGCCGGGAAGACCGCGCCGCTGGATAGAGGAACGGGTAAGATGAAAGAACAACTCCGCGGAAGTGGGAGCGGGTACCTGTCTAATTCAGGTACCCTCTCCCCCCCCTCCCCAAAGGTCAGCAGTCATCTCTATAAGGTCCCGCTGTAGAGCTGAGCGGCCGGCCCGGTATTCTGACACGGCGGCAGTGGAAATACCGGACCGGCCGCTCCATATTCGCTCCATAAGACGCACTGACATTTTCCCCCCTTTTTTGGGGGGAAAAAAGTGCGTCTTATGGAGCCAAAAATACGGTATATATATATATGTGTATGTCAATATATTTGTGAAGAATGTTTTAAAATGTTGTGAAAATATGCTTCAAATATATTTTTCTTCCATGTTGGCTATTACTCTCCTTCCCCATCAACGGGTGCCAGCGCTCGCGCTCATCCTATGGATGATCGACTTCTGCTGTGACAACTCGCAGCAGAAGCCGCGCGTGCGGTGGGCGTGCACCCTACAACAAGGAGTGCAAACTCACGTGTATACATGTGATTTTACACAGAGTGGCCGCCCTGTAGCACTTACAAACACTTACAAACTGGAAAAAAAATGCTCTGGTGGACTAGCTGGCACTGACCATGTCAGAGAAATCGCCGGAATACGATAATAACATAGCCATGACTCCTACTCCAACATATGGATGACGCCTCCGGAATTGCAGCACGGTTGGCAGGGAGATGACTGTGGAGATTGGGTAGTGATTATCCGTTCATAACAACAAACTGCTGCCAGAATGGTCATTATCTGTTTCCGCCCCGTCAGAAAAATTTTGGAGCCGAGCACTGCAATCAACAACGGAGTCACCAGCCTTCACTGAACCTGCTGTGGTCAAAGTGTCTACCTGATCATTCACACAGGGAAATGACATACACTTGTCTGATAAAATAATGTCCATGAGTGCTGTGAATAATTGTATAAAGAACCACGACAAAATATCGATATTTTTAGGAAATGACAACCCTAGTCATGAAAGTCAGTGGCTTAAAGCAGATCAGTCAAACCAAAAAATAAATAAAAGTCAGCAGCTTCAAAAAAATAAACACTCACCTGTCCCTCAATCCAGCAATGTGCTCACCGCACTCGCTTTCACCGGCCATTCTCGCTCCCTGGCGCCGGCATCTTAAATGTGTAGCGCCTTGTGCAGGGACTGACAACTCATGGGGCCCCCGGGCAATAAGGGATCATGGGGCCCCTGTGTCCTTGCCCAAACTCAAAAAAGCCTATGAAAAAGTACCAGAGGCATCTCATGGGGCCCCCTACTGACCCTGGGCCCTCAGGCAGTGCCAGAGTTTCCAAATGGTCAGTTCGCCCCTGGCCTTGTGAATGGTCCTATAGTCTTCTGGGACCTGTCATATGTCCCAGAAGACTATGGAGAGGGGGGACAACTTTTGCTTCCAATCGCAGCGGAAGTGGGAGCAGTAACTGTCAAAATCAGGAACCCCCCCGATCCCCAAAGGTGCCAATTCCCCACGGGGAGCAGGCGACTAGTACTTAAAGCAGAACTTCCCCTTTTGGGGCAGCTCCACTTTAAAGAGTTTATCACATTTTACAATAAACGTCTCTTACCTGCTCCATTTTGATCCGTTAACTTTACTAATAAAAACGTTTTGTTATAGTTGTATAACAAGTGCAAAAGAATCCTTATTAGAAGCTTTGGAACAATTTATTCATCCAACAGACTACTCCAATGATGTGCAGACCCTCTAGCGCATTTTACCCTATCAGGAACAGGTGCTTACTCATAGGGTAGGTGGCTTCCTTAGAGGAAGCTCTTTGTAGGTGGGGCTTAACTCGCCCAGTAGTGGGGGCTCAGTGCGAGATCTCACTAGTGCCCCCAGTGTTGGGCTGAGGCTGCGGTCAGATGAAATCGGCATTAAGGCAGCACTCTAGATTTAAATTGAGACTCCTCTGCGAGCATACTGTTAACTCCTTACAGCAATCTTTTACACTCTTGATATTTGCTCACTACAGACATCACCCTTAACACTTCAGCTCTCTCTCTAGTTGTGCAGCATTTCTGAACCAGTACCAGAGAGCTTGTACCGATCTCCACCAACCCAGTAGTCCTGTGAACTACTTCCTGTGACATTGATCCCAATATTGCTATTGGATACAGGAAGCTCACTTCTCCATAAACCCATGCTTGTTCTCCTCCCAAGGCCTCACTACATCACTCATAACTTCCAGGCTAGGTCACTAGGTACCTCGTGCGTGAGACCAGTCCCATTATATGGGTAACCGGTTACTAGAGAAGGGACCAAGCATCAAACCCCCACAGCATCAAAGCCTCCATCACCCGCTTCCTGACTGGTTGGTTGCTTAAGCACACAACACAAGTACAGTAGTTATTAGCAATATAGCCTCCTTAGGATAGTTTCTTGTCTCATTAAATCTCTGCACTGTATCTTCTATCCCCTTTTTAAGCACTGTTCTTTGATACATCATGCGTGCCCCCCTTTAGTGACTTTAAACCAAGCAGTTTAATTGAACATTGAAGTACTTTACTGAGTAATTAAAGGTAACAAATGAACAGTTCTCAAAAGACATCCTCAACACACAGTCCTGTATGAAGTCCTCTAAGTCGTGTTTTAGTTGTGCCCTATGAGGTAATGATATTTAATTTAGGTGTAAAAGTCCATTACAGTCCTTAATAAGGCAAGAGTCCATATTTGGTAGCAAATCCATACTTCCATAATTGGTGGCCTAAGTCTATGTAGATCCACCATACCCCTTGGGTTTTCACAAGGGGTGGTCGAGCAACAGAATGGCAAAGAATGCATTAAGGTAAAAAAAAAAAAAATTAGCCCTTAGAACCACTGTGTTGTTTATATCCACCTGAAGTTTAGATGTAAGTATTTTGTTTTTTATTCCCTTATGTAGGTTAACGGAATCGATCTCCGTGGTGCTTCCCATGAACAAGCTGCAGCTGCCTTAAAAGGAGCAGGTCAAACAGTGACAATTGTAGCACAATACCAACCAGAAGGTAAGTGGGACTTTTCCCTCCTCAGTGCTGCACTTTTGTCATACTGTATGTTACTCTAGCAATGGCTTCTGTTGCCACTGGTCTCTTTTATAGAGAAGTAGTAAAGGTATTGAAGTTCACTGTTGCTTGCCAGTTTAAAAGGTCAGCCCACCCAAAACTGATATTTCAGTCGTTGGTATATAGTAGAGAGGTAAAACACTTGACACTCCTTTCTGTCGCCCAGGGAGTCTATTGGTGAGGACACTGTGCTGAGTTCCGGAGTCTGCCCACTTGCTATGCCCAATTAGAAGGCCTTCTACTATCCCTGCACTGTTTTCCCAGGTCTAAAGACCCAAAAGGCACATTATGAGGGGCTCCCACCTTCCTTCTGCTGAGTTCCTGCGTCTGCACACCTACTGTGCCCAGTTTGAGAGCCTCCCGCAATCCCTGCTCTGAGCTACTGGATCTACTAACCTGCTGTGCTAATTATGAGGGGTTTCTGCCATCCCTGGGCTGAGGTCCTGGATCTATTAACTTACTGTGCTCTTTATGACGGGTTCCCACCATCCTTGTGTTTAGTTCCTGGATCTACTAACCTGCAGTGCTCACCCTCCTTGTCTTGAGCTCCTGGATATATTAACCTGCTGTGCTCATTACGACGGGTTCTCACCGTCCTTGCATTGAGCTCCCAGATCTACGAACCTGATGTGCTCATTACGACGGATTCTCACCTTTCTTGCATTGAGCTCCCAGATCTACGAACCTGATGTGCTCATTATGAGGGGTTCCCACCTTCCTTGCATTGAGCTCCCAGATCTACGAACCTGCTGTGCTCATTATGATGAGTTCTCACCTTTCTTGTGTTGAGCTCCCAGATCTATGCACCTGCTGTGCTCATTAGGACAGGTTCCCACCTTCCTTGCTTTGAGCTCCCAGATCTACGAACCTGCTGTACTCATTACGATGGGTTCCCACCTTCTTTGCATTGAGCTCCCAGATCTACGAACCTGCTGTACTCATTACGACGGGTTCCCACCTTCCTTGCATTGAGCTCCCAGATCTACGAACCTGCTGTGCTCATTATGAGGGGTTCCCACCTTCCTTGCATTGAGCTCCCAGATCTACGAACTTGCTGTACTCATTACGACGGGTTCCCACCTTCCTTGCATTGAGCTTCCAGATCTACAAACCTGCTATGCTCATTACGACGGGTTCTCGCCTTCCTTGTGTTGAGCTCCCAGATCTACGAACCTGCTATGTTCATTACGACGGGTTCTCACCATCCTTGCGCTGAGTTTCCGGGTCTACACACCTGTTGTGCTAATTATGAGGGTTTCCCACCATCCTTGTGCTGAGTTCCCAGGTCTACACACCTGCTGTGTTCATTTTGAGGAGCTCCCACCATCCCTGTGCTTAGCTCCCAGGTCTACACACCTTCTGGGCTCCCACCATCTTTATACTGAGCTGCCAGGTCTGTAAACCCACAGTACCCATTAATAGGACTCCCACTATCCCCGTGCTGAGCTCCCGGGTCTACATACCTGTTGTGTCCATGACTCCCACCATCCCTGCTGAGTTTTATTTTTTACATAATATTGAGACAATAACAAGAATATACAAAGATCCCATAGAGACAAACAGTGTCAGGAATTACGACAGAAATATCTAAATGTTTGAATATCAAAAACATATAAGAATCTAAGCACTGATTCAACATGGCAGGATCCACATGTAATTAATATATCACTTTTGTGTGGACTGACCCTTTTGTAGAAAACTTGGCCAAATACTGTCCTCAGGTATTTAAAGAAAAACTTAAAATGGACTGTCTGGCAAAATAGAAAGATGGTGAAGTGTCTTGCCACTTTGTTTGTTAATTTGGTGATTTCTTTACTGTGCTGAAATTCCCCTCTTTGTAAATGAGGTGGAAGCAAAAACAGGCAGGAAAAATGATGGCAAATGCTGAAATCTTGAAGATTGATTATAAATAATGAACTCCTCAATGAACAAGTGTTCAATGACAGTCTTAATGTGTGAAATGGTGTTGAAACTGGAATGTAAATTGGCGAGTCAGCCAGGTTCTGTTAGGTTGGTCATAATCGCCGTGATTGTTGTAAGCAGTGAACGTAGTTCTAGTTCTGATAGGAGTAATTGTTGAAACCAATGAACAAAGCTAAGCCAAGTGCATGGTTGGACAGAGAGACTTCTAAGCATCCTGGGAAAACTCTTGCTAATGATTTTCAGTTTTAGAAGTAATAATACTTACATGCTTCCGTCAAACCCTAACATCATAATGAGCCAGAAGTATATGTCATGCCTGGGGGGTGAGGAAATCAACAGCCTCTGCTCATGTTGAAACTTTTGAAAGTTAATTTAAAAGAAAAGAGTTACAAAGTAAAAGTAAATATTAGAAAGCAGAGGGATTGACGTACATGGAGATCCTTAGACATGGAAGGTGTACCTAGGATCTGATCTTTAGATCAGACAAGAGGCTTTTAGGCTCCTATATTGGGCAGTTGCCGTGTAGGACCCTCCAAATCATAAACATTTTATTTTCCAATGGTTTTTATTGAAAAGTTTTCAGAATACAAATAAAAGCAAAAACAAATGCCATGATATAATACAAAAATAAAACTCAATACTTGTAGCCACATGAAGAGCCTGAAATAAACATTAAGAAAAACATGACAAATGTTGTAGAACCAATACAAATGGTTTCACCCAACCGCGCTACACGTAAAAGTGAAAAAAGACCAAGTAATGTAAGAAAAGAAAGAAAAAGAAATAAGAGAAGAGGAAGAAGAAGAAACAAAAGAAGAAGGAAAAGAGGGTCACCGCGAGAAGGATCAAGGTACAGAGATTGTCTGAATCCATGGGTCCCACATTTTGTCAAATTTAGTAGTATTGTTGTGTAGAATACAGGTGAGTTTGTCGTTCATCATGATCCAATTCAATTTAGTTTTAGCATATTCTAGAGCAGTGGTTCTCAACCTGTGGGTCGCGACCCCTTTGGGGGTCGAACGACCCTTTCACAGGGGTCACCTAAGACAATCAGAAAACACATATTTCCAATGTGTAAAGAGCAGCTACTGTGTAGAAAGCAGCTACTGTGTTGAAAGCAGCAGTATTGGAGGTAAAACAACACTTCATGAATTATAATTACTGGGTAAATAATTTTATGGTTGGGGGTCACCACAACATGAGGGACTGTATTAAAGGGTCGTGGCATTAGGAAGGTTGAGAACAACTGATCTAGAGGGTAGGAGAACTACATTTTAAATATTAAATCATTCACTTAAGAATTTTCAGCTCCTCAATAATTATAAGAGAGATTCATTTCTGGTATTTTGGAACACATTATCAGCTTCACCAACCTCTTGAAAAGCTCATAAGCCAGAGACTTAGGGCCCTATTTATAAAGCATGAACTGTGTGAATATTTTAGCATTCATGCAAAACAGGGGCGTATCTACCACAAGGCAAACAAGGCATTTGCCTAGAGTGGCATTTTTCAGGGGGGGCAGCACCGCTCCCCTGTAAGAAGGGACAGGAGAAGGGACACATGCGGCTTGGGGACTAGGTGGGATCTGAGAGAGGCTGCGGGCTGCTTGACATTCGTACCTGGGGATGTCCACAGCCATGAAGGTGAGTGTCTTCCTCTCTTTTGCTGGGAGGGGAGTGGCTGGTGTATGGGGACAATGGTAGTGGAAGGCTCTCTCGGGTGGGGGGGGGGGCAGGGGTGTTGTTGGTCAATGTCAGGCTCTCTGGGGAGGGGGTGGCAATTTTGTGTTGCCTAGGGCAGCACAACACCTTAATACACCACTGCTGCAAAAGTCACAGATAAGGAAAATGCTTGTAACATTGCCAGTTATTAACATGCCATAACATTTGATCCTAAAACGAAAGCAGCCCTCAGAACATTCAAGGCATTCACACTGCAATTTTTTAAAATACATAGACCCCTAACTGTGTCCGTGTTCCACAACAAGACTCTTCAAGGAACTGGAGATCAATAATTTGTTCCAATAACATCTTTCAGCAAAATGATTTTAGCAAGTGAACCTGTTGTTACACAAAGAACCTGACATTAGCAGCATATAAGCACTCATTTAATCATTAGTAAAGTTTATAATAATTACAAAATATAAAAAAATGATTTTTCTTTATCAATGGTGTTCATCTCAGGCTATCTGTTTGAGGAGGGGCTATAGATACTATTCTTCCTAAAACAGGGGCTGACATATAGCTGTACAAGGGCCTTGTAAGACTTTTGGCCCATTTAGACTGTGAATTAGGCAGGTGCCTGGATCCCTCCCGATGTCTTCTACAACAGAGAATTGCGATGAAACCTTCATGATACCTCAGCCATGCTCTAGGCTTGTAATATCTAAGTGGTGTTGGGCAGAGAACTCCTCTACTGCTTCCTGTTAAATGTCGAGACATTCAGAATGATTTTTTTCAGTTCCTCTGGATGCCATCTGAATAATAATAAAGTGGGTGTTTACTGTCTGACAACAGTTGAGTATTATAAAAGGGTTCAGCGTATTATGGATGCTCTTCATTTTTCCACTTCCCTTTCTCTTTTTCTCTCTCCTCTCCCTCTCTATCCCTTGACTCTCTGTTTTGAAAAAGTATTTACCCTTGAGCATTAGGGGGTCCAAAAATGATTTTTTCCCTTTGGTGACCATTTTCCTCTACTAAGATCTATTATTCTATCTAGTAATTACTATAACTTGAATAACTGCGAGTATTATACTGATAACAAAGTAGTGCTTGAAAACATTCTCAGTAATGAGTATCACTAGTTGTAATACCACTTCTAGCCAGAAGGGGGCAGAATGCCTTTGATCTTATCCATTTCATATCAGTCTGCAATGGAATAGTCTATACCAGTGTTTCTCAATCTTTTTTTCAGTCAAAGCACCCCTTAAAATCCTGCACAATCTCGTGTCACCCTATTCTATAATGTAAAAAACTAAAATAATTGTTTTACATATTGCAGCAATATCCACACATATAGGACATCCAACATAGAGATTTATTCTTCCAAAGCAAATATACTTTAGCACATTTGTACTGACTACTATGTCAATGTTTCTCCTCTCCCTTAGTTGCTCTCCCTCACTCAGCTAATGTGACCCCACTGCTGACAGAGGGGGGCAGAGGAGGGCAAACAAGGATTTTATGTAGACACCCAATGTCCTCCTTGTCAATAAATGACATCATTGGTTGTTAGGACGCAATTGGCTAAAAGGTTGGAATGGCGCACAATGAAAATCTTTGGCTTTATGGAACTGAAAGGCAGGCTTGATCCACCTGCTGGCTTGTATACAATTTTTGGGCAATTTCTAGGCATTTTGCCAAGGCACCCCTGAAGACACCTGAAGGCACCTTGGTTGAAAAAGGCTGGTCTATACCAGTATTCTTAACCTTTTTTCTTTCAAGGCACCCTTTAAAATTCTACAAATTCTCAAGGCATCCCATTCCGAAATTTAAAAATGAAACTAATAGATTTGCATAATGCAGCAACATCCACACATGTAGGACACCCAATATTAGAGGTGATTTATTCTTCCAAAGACAATACACCTTTGCAGACTGACACTAACTATTATTCCAATGTTTCTCTGTTCCTTACCCCAGTGCTGATGCACAGGGGCAGGGGAGAGGCAAACAAGGAGGCTGTGCAGGTTCCCAACATCCTCCTTATCAACCAATATAGCCATTAGCCAGGGGCGGACTGACAATTTAGGCATTTGGGCACTGCTCGAGAGTCCTTGGTCAGTAGGGGACCCCATGAGATGCCGCTGGTACCTTTCATAGGCTTTTTTGGGTGTGGTTTGAGTGTGGGCGAGGACACAGGGGCCCCATGATTTCCTATTGCCTGGGGCTCCATGAGTTGTCAGTCCGCCTCTGCCATTAGCTGTAAGTATGTTGGTGGATGGAAGGCTGTAATACTGCACAATGAAAACCTGTGACTTCATGGAATTAAAAGGCAGGCTTGATCCACCCTCTGACTTGTATACAATTTTTGAGCAACTTTTAAGCATTTTGCCAAGGTAGTCCTCAAGAAACCTGAAGGCACCATGGATGAAAAAAGCTGGTCTATACCAGCCTTTCTTAAACTTTTCAACACGGCGGAACCCTTGAAATAACTTTCTGGTCTCAGTGAACCCCTGTTAAAAATGACTAGATCTACAACTCATGATACATTGGTGTGATGACTAGTGGGAAGAATGCTCTTTACACTTGTGGTCACTGGGAAGAATTACCCCATTATACATAGCTAAAAAGATCAATGGTGTCAGCGGGAACTTATCTGAGAGGCAGAAATTGCTCATTGTTTAAGGAACCCCTAGCATCCTCTGGAGAAACCCTAGGGTTACATGGAACTCTGGTTGAGAATCCCTGGTCTATACTTTGTATATAAAATATCATTTGGTTATAGTCCTATGCCTTGTTTTGAGGTAAAACAATTTAGAAGATAATGCACTTAAAAAAGCCAAAAACAAAAATCAAAAGCCAAAAAGTCCCTCTACCCACATCTATGTTCCTGTTCTAGTGACAACATTTTAAAAGGGTGACACAAGGCTGGGACACAATAAATAAAAAAATGATTGTATTATTTCACAGTGAGAGCTGTGAAAATGTAGAATAGTCTCCCTCAAGAGTGGGTTCTGGCCAGATCAGTGGATTGCTTCAAAAAGTCCTGGATTCTTTATTAGATACACAGAATATAACTGGATACTAACATTTATAGGTAAAGTTGATCCAGGGAATATCCGATTGCCTCTCGGGGGATCAGGAAGGAATTTTTTTCCCAGCCAGAGCAAATTGGATCGTGCTTTGCTGGGTTTTTTTGCCTTCCTCTGGATAAACTGTGGGTGTAGGATTGTAACTTTTTTTTTTTTTCACTGTGGTTGAACTGGATGGACTTTTGTCTTTTTTTTAGCCAGACTAACTATGTAACTATGTAATTTAATACACCCCCCACTCCATCAAAAGCTTTTTTTTTTAAAGTGATGGCTTTGGATATACAGTACTTCAAAGCAGACCTGGGAAGCACACAATAGGATCCTTCAAAATGGAGAGTGGGGAAAGGTCCAATAAGTATGTCGCATTTACCAGCCCCTTCCTTTGCTGAATGAACATAAGTGGTCAGTACTGATGACTCACTGTGTTCATTCCTACCCGAAGCATAATAAACTCTGGGTTTTTTTAAGCGGGAGGGGGGCTGTCAGGTTGGCTGTATGGGGCCCCGTGGTTTCTAATAGCAGCCCTGCCCGCAGTCCCGCTATAAGCCCCACTATATCTGGTCTCCCAGGATCCTGCATTCACTATATCTGTTCTCCCCGGACCCCGCATTCACTATATCTGGTCTCCCAGGATCCTGCATTCACTATATCTGTTCTCCCCGGACCCTGCATTCACTATATCTGGTCTCCCAGGGCCCTGCCTTCACTATATCTGGTCTCCCCGGACCCTGCATTCACTATATCTGGTCTCCCATGATCCTGCATTCACTATATCTGGTCTCCCAGGACCCCGCATTCACTATATCTGGTCTCCCCAGACCCCGCATTCACTATATCTGGTCTCCCAGGACCCTGCATTCTCTATATCTGGTCTCCCAGGACCCTGCATTCACTATATCTGGTCTCCCCGGACCCTGCATTCACTATATCTGGTCTCCCCGGACCCCGCATTCACTATATCTGGTCTCCCCAGACCCTGCATTCACTATATCTGGTCTGCCAGGACCCTGCATTCACTATATCTGGTCTCCCAGGACCCTGCATTCACTATATCTGGTCTCCCAGGACCCTGCATTCACTATATCTGGTCTTCCCGGACCCTGCATTCACTATATCTGGTCTCCCAGGACCCCGCATTCACTATATCTGGTCTCCCCGGACCCCGCATTCACTATATCTGGTCTCCCAGGACCCTGCATTCACTATATCTGGTCTCCCCGGACCCCGCCTTCAGTATATCTGGTCTCCCAGGACCCCGCATTCACTATATCTGGTCTCCCCAGACCCCGCATTCACTATATCTGATCTCCCAGGACCCCGCATTAACTATATCTGGTCTCCCAGGACCCCACATTCACTATATCTGGTCTCCCCGGACCCCGCATTCACTATATCTGGTCTCCCAGGACCCCGCATTCACTATATCTGATCTCCCCGGACCCCGCATTCACTATATCTGGTCTCCCCAGACCCCGCATTCACTATATCTTATCTCCCAGGACCCCGCATTAACTATATCTGGTCTCCCAGGACCCCACATTCACTATATCTGGTCTCCCCGGACCCCGCATTCACTATATCTGGTCTCCCAGGACCCCGCATTCACTATATCTGATCTCCCCGGACCCTGCATTCACTATATCTGGTCTCCCAGGACCCCGCATTCACTATATCTGATCTCCCAGGACCCCACATTCACTATATCTGGTCTCCCAGGACCCCGCATTCACTATATCTGGTCTTCCAGGATCCTCCATTCACTATATCTGGTCTCCCTGGACCCTGCAATCACTATATCTGGTCTCCCCGGACCCTGCATTCACTATATCTGATCTCCCAGGACCCCGCATTCACTATATCTGGTCTTCCAGGATCCTGCATTCACTATATCTGGTCTCCCCGAACCAGGGGCAGACTGACCATTTGAGCACTCGGGCACTGCCTGAGGGCCCGGGGTCAGTAGGGGGGCCCATGAAATGCCCCTGGTACCTTTTATATCCCCTATTGCCCGGGGACCCCATGAGTTGTCAGTCCGCCCCTGCCCCAAACCCTGCATTCACTATATCTGGTCCCCCACAGGACACAGAACATGGAATTGCAATTATTGTAGTAAATATAAACTGCTAAATACATGTTCTCATCAGCAGTTAGAGCAGTCTTGTGACTTCTATCAGTGTTCAGCTGAGCACTGTTTAAAGCTTGTAGGAGGAATTGTCATTCTCCCCTGATTGTCCTATGAGGCTGCAGAACCCCTGCTGACCCATGCACCCTCCCCCCAAAAAACCCCAAAAACTCTCTAGCAATACACACTAAACTGAGCATGTGCAGAGTGACTCTTAGAGCTCTGTACTATCAGCAAATGGATTGGGGACAGTAGAAGAAGGGGAGGAACAAAGAAGACAGGATCAAACAGCCTTTTTACATAATATGGAGGATTGACCCCTTAGATTTCACAGTGAGTATAACAAGCACGCTTTACTGCATATACAGACTGATTGTACTGTTGTGGGTTTAGTAACACTTTAAAGCTTGTAGGAGGAGTTTTCATTCTCCCCTGATTGTCCTATGAGGATGCAGAACCCCTGGTTTCTGTCTGGACAGTGCTGATTGGCCCTGTGCTGATCACATGCACTCTCCCAAGAAAAAAAAACTCTCTAGCAATACACACCAAACTGAGCATTCGCAGCTTGCCCCCAAGGCTGCATTTTTTCTGCACAGAACTGTACTGAAACGTGGTAAAACGCATAAAAACGCATCGGATTGCACTGGAATGCACCAAAATGCACCAAAAATGCACTGAAACGCACATATCCCTATTTAAACTGAAGGAAAAGGGAGGGGAAAATTGAATTGAAATGCATTAAAAACGCCAAAAACACCGGCCGAGAACTTTTCAGTCGCCCCTCGTAGTTTGCATCAGTGTTTGCAGTTCCAGTGTGATCCAGTTGCAGAAAAAAAAGTAGAACAGGCTGCATTTTTTCTGCACAGAACTGTACTGGAATGGGGTAAAACGCATAAAAAATGCACCAGAACACACTGGAATGCACCAAAACGCACAAAAAATGCATTGAAACGCACATGTCCCTATTTAAACTGAAAAAAAGAGAGGGAAAATGAATTGGAATGCATTAAAAACATCCTGGAACACGTCAAAAACACCGGCCGAGAACTTTTCAGTAGTTCGTAGTTTGTAGTTCGAATCAGTGCTTGCAGTTCCGGTGTGTTCCGGTTACAGAAAAAAAGTAGAACAGGCTGCCTTTTTTTCTGCAGAGAACTGTACTAGAATGCGGTAAAACGCATACAAACGCACCGGAACACACTGGAATGCACCAAAAAGTACCAAAAAGCAAATGTCCCTATTTAAACTGAAGGCAAAGAGGGGAAAATTTAATTGGAACGCGTCAAAAACACCAGCTGAGAACTTTTCCATTGCCCCTCATAGTTCGCATCAGTGCTTGTAGTTCCCGTGCATGCCGGTTGCAGAAAAAAAAGTAGAACAGGCTGTATTGTTTCTGCACAGAACTATACTGGAACGCGGTAAAATGCATAAAAAACGCACTGGAATGTACCAAACTGAGCAATACACACTAAACTGAGCATGTGCAGAGTGACTCTTAGAGCAAATGGATTGGGGACAGTAGAAGAAGGGGAGGAACAAACAACCTTATTACATAATACGGAGGATTAACCCCTTAAGTTCCACAGTGAGTATAACAAGCATGCTTTACTGCATCTACAGACTGATCTTACTGTTGTGGGTTTAGTAAAAATTGAATTGGAATGCATCCAAAATGCACTGGAACGCGTAAAAAACACCGGCTGTCATGTTTCACATGACTGTCATATGCCTTTAAGTGTTCTCTATATTTTGGCTCTGCTCCTCCCTTTCCTCTGGTTTAATTAATGCTGTATAGATAGCCCCACCCCTTTTCCCAGAAATGCATTGCAGCTTCAAGCCTCATATCATGAAGCAGAGCACATTATGATCTTTTGACCTATCAGATGTTCATTGTTGTAAGATTCTCTAAGTGTATGGAATAAACATCACAAGATATAAAAGATGTCATCTGTTCGAGTCACTGCCTGTGTTTTTCAACTAAGATTGGAGTTATCGCTATCTCATCACAACTGTAAGTTACAGAGATCACACTTTCAATGCTTAGATTGGAGAGACAGAGCACTGGCCAATAACTTTTCAGTCATCCTTCGTAGTTTGCATCAGTGCTTGCAGTTCCAGTGCGTTCCGGTTGCAGAAAAAAAATAGAACAGGCTGCATTTTTTTCTGCACAGAATTGTACTGGAATGCGGTAAAACACATAAAAAATGCACTGGAATGCACCAAAACGCACCAAAAATGCACTGAAACGCACTTGTCTCTATTTAAACTGAAGGAAAAGAGAGGAGAAAAATTAATTGGAATGTATAAAAAAATGCACCGGAATGCGTCAAAAACACACATGCGAAAATGCATCCAGAACATATCTGGACTTCATTTCTATAGTGTGATCCGACCCGTAAAGAAATGTAAAAATAATTGCTGTAGAAAAATTTGTCTTCCAGTTGATATCCCATTAACTGACACATACTGACCCTGCTAAATGTGGTCTGGGCATCTCGGCTGCAATCACCTCTGGAAAGCGTCAAATAAAAGAGAGACTTTCGCAGAAGTGACAGTTTGCAGGAAGTTCACTGAATTCCTCAACTTCTACTCCAATCTCCATAAATGTCACTCCTGCCAGCTGACTCATTCACATTCTGTTGCCCTGCCGCTTCTGACCTATCAGGGGTGGGGGGGTGACAAAACCGCAGGAATCTTAATAGCAGTCACTTTTCAAAATAAAGGGCCTCATTTGTTCCCTAACTGCTAATTCATGATGTTTAATTCAGTGACAGTTGAGGGAATGATTAATAAATGCCATGTTATGTTTCTGACGCCGACATTTTTTTAATGAAGCGTAATTATCCCAAACCTTTGGTCTTATGGAGCCAGAATGGGCGCGGCGTAGCGAATTGAGTTTGGCGTGGATGTATTTTGACTTGTATTTTCGGCATTGTAACCACATTTGGGGATGGTTCACACCTATGCAGATTGCAGTTTTTTTTTTAAATATGTTTCTTGTTGCTAGGCAGATTTAAAATGCAAAATGCATCCAAAACGCGGCATGGACTTGTATTTTTAGCATTGTAACCACATTTGGGGAAGGTTCACACCTATGCAGTTTGCAGTTTTTTATATATATATATATATTTTTCTTGTTGCTAGGTAGATTTAAAATGCAAAACGCATCAAAAACGCGGCATGGACTTGTATTTTTAGCATCGTAACCACATTTGGGGAAGGTTCACACCTATGCAGTTTGCAGTTTTTTTTATATATATATATATTTTTCTTGTTGCTAGGTAGATTTAAAATGCAAAACGCATCAAAAACGCGGCATGGACTTGTATTTTTAGCATTGTAACCACATTTAGGCTAGGTTCGCAGTTTGCATTTGAGCCGTATCTGCATTGCGTTTGTGCGTTGAGATCACTGTGACCAATCACAAAGATCGGCGCACAGTACATGAATGAATGCCACCCATTGTGTACATATGTCATGTGATCTGCAGTGATTGGTCACAACGATCACATGATACCGTCAGCTGCCGACACACAGATCGTTCATCTGCTTTGTCCGGTAGCTGTGATTAGCTACATCTAATCACATGGTACAGATGGGCTGTGATTGACCCTTTCTGTACCATGTGATCACTGTGACCAATCACAAAGATTAACGCACAGTACATGAATGAATGCCACCCATTGTGTACATATGTCATGTGATCTGCTGTGATTGGTCACAATGATCACATGATACCAACAACTGCCGGTACACAGATCGTTCATCTGCTTTGTCCAGTGGACACAGTGGGTGACAGATTGCGCCTCAGTGTGGCCCAATGGGGCGCATGCTAGGCGAATTCCGGGGAGGACGTCATATGACTGACGTCCACCCGAAATAACGAGTGTCCTGCCCGGCCGTCATTTGACAAAAGGCCAGGCGGGAACTGGTAAAGGATACATGTTAATGAGTATGAGAATGTTTTGGAAAATGTTTTTTTTGTTTTCTTTTTAATGGAGTTTACGTTTATGATACACAGCATATCCCTTTCTTTTGTACACAAATTGTTGTATATGGCCCAGAATTATTATATTTTCATGTAAATGATATTTTTATCCTTCAAAAATAATTCATACACCTCCACTACTTAAAGGCCCTGTAATCTAATTTGTATGAAATCATTTCTTACTGTGTTTTTCTTTTTCCTTGTAACTTTCTCTCTGAGCTCTCCAACCTCTCCTTTTCCCACTCACTTCCCTTTGTATGGAACAAGCAGTGTCCATTAGTTGCGGTCATGTATGCACAGTACACATCCCATAGTCCCTAGTCCATCTTGGAAGAGAGCAAGAGAGGGTGGCTACCTTCCTACAGACAGTGGGGCCCATAGGGACGAGCTTAGCCACCCTCTAACAGGAAGTCAGATCACAGCAGCAAAGAAAAGGGATTTTCAGAATTGGAGGCTGGGAGCAATAGAAGGGAATTTTTTGAGTTTAGAATACATACTTGAATAGAATTTTGGTTTTAAACTGGAGTTAAGGGTCACTTTAATTCTGACCAGTTCAAACCCCTCTTTTATTTCACTTTTACATGTCTGGCCTGAAGGAAACGGTGACATCTCTGTAATTTTTAAAACAGCCACTAGGGGCTGCCAGTGAGTTATGACAGCGGATGCACTGATTGTCACATTGGAGACGCATCAAGCATTGAAGATCGCAGCTTCACACATATCTGGCTATGTGCTGTTATCTGTCATTTCATCAAGCTTCACATAGTTTTTCTTGCGTTTTTCTGGCGCATTCTGCGTTTTTGTTTTTTTTTGTATTGATTTTGATGCTACTTTGATGCAACCATAATGTGACTTTGGATAGGTGCGACTTGGATGCGGCTTGGATGCGACTTGAACGCTAGAGAGGGTAAACTACATGAACAGGACTGTCATATTTATCTATTTTTTAAAAAAAAAAAATCGCACCCATCCAAAGTCGCATCAAAGTGATGTCAGAGTCAATATTTTCCTATTGGCAGAAAAAAAACTAAAATGCAAAAAACACATCAAAAATGCAACAAACGCGTCAAAAACGCAAAATGCATTACAGAAACGGCTCAGACGCAACCTGCATAGGTGTGAACCTAGCCTTAGTGCATTTTACATGCGTTTCTGCCACGTGCCCATTGAAGTCTATTGCACTTAAAAAGCACCATGTTATGTTTAAAAAAATTCCTGACCCTTTCTAAAAACGCAGAGGCTGAAAAACGCATAGAAGTGAGCATGTCTAATAGGGAACCATGTTAAATGGACTGTACTGCATTTCGGCAAAACGCTTCAGAAAATGCTTAGGCGTGAACCAAAGGTAAAAATGCGTTGGTGTGAAAAAGAGCAGACAAAGGCGGTTTTTCACATTTTTTGGGGGGGGTTTTGCCAATAGGAAAGTATTGACTTTGCTGCCACTTTGATGCAACCATAATGTGACTTTGGATGGGTGCTACTTGGATGTGGCTTGGATGCGACTTGAGCACTACAGAGTGTAAACTACATGAACAGAACTGTCATAGTTATCTATTTTTTTTAAAAATCGCACCCATCCAAAGTTGCATCAAAGTGATATCAGAGTCAATATTTTCCTATTGGCCAGAAAAAAAACAAAAATGCAAAAAACACATCACAGGCTGCGACATACGGGTATTTTGCTTTACCTGGGTGGGCCACTCGTCCACAATACATTGCTGATGGACGGTCTGCAAGTGGTTAAAGCAACATTAAAAAAAGATACTTTTAATAATAAACTTTAAAAGTGAAGTTTATTCTGCTTATATGTGTCCTCTGCTTCTACATGCCCCCATCATCAACATTCTAATGACATTTTTAAATAAAACCTTTCCATTTTCAATACATACTTTATTTTAGTGCCAGTGATGACATCACTGGGTCTCTGTGCTTCCCTATGCAACGCATGCAGATCATAGCTGGTGGGGGGGGGCTGGTAGGGTGCTCTGATGTTTTCAGGAAGCTGTGTACAGCACCCTGCCGGCCTCTCCCACCAGCCATGATCTGCCTGCATTGCATAGAGTACTTTTCTCAAGAACTCTCAGTCCTGAGGCAAGCAGTAGAGCAGCTCTTGGAAGCAGTTATAGAAATATCAAAATGCCTTAATAAGTAGGCCATTCCTAGACAGACTACATTTGCATACAGGCCACCCTAGGTAACGCCCACATGTGATGTGATGTTGAGCCTCTACCATTGAAAGAACTGAAGTCCAATGAATAAAAGGGGTGGGCTCGGACAGTAGGGCTTGGGAGAAAAGACTCAATGATGATGGATGTACTCCAGTCAGGAAATAAGGTGGGCTGTTCTGATTTGCTACAGATTCTAATGCACATTGTGAGAAGCTCACAGTGTGCAGTGAAATCAGAGTAATGTCAGTCCAGGATAAAATTTGGTACAACTGTAAAACACAGGAGTTCATCCTTCAGCCAATAGGTAAAGGGTTAAAAAGTCTCTTTTCCCACACTGATTAAACATTTCATAAATAATCAGTTCCGCCTGTTGGAAGCAAACACCTCGCCATATGTTACATGAGTATTACTTGGAGAACAGAGCCAGGGAGGAGGGATCGGATGGGTATAAATGCAGGATCATAATGTACAATGGAAGTACCACTGCCTGCATTTAGTAAAAAAGGAAATATTCCTGAATCCAGTAATAAAGGATACATTCCCATATCCAGTAATAAAGGATACATTCCCATATCCAATAATAAAGGATACATTTCCATATCCAATAATAAAGGATAAATTCCCATATCCAATAATAAAGGATACATTCCCATATCCAGTAATAAAGGATTAATTTCCGTCTCCAGTAATAAAGGATACACTCCCATATCCAGTAATAAAGGAAATATTCCCGTATCCAGTAATAAACGATTTATTCCCATATCCAGTAATAAAGGAAATATTTCCATGTTTAATAATAAAAGATATATTCCCATATTTAGTAATAAAGGATACATTTCCATATCCAGTAATAAAGGATACATTCCCATATCCATAATAAAGGATATATTCCCATATCCAGTAATAAAGGAAATATTCCCATATCCAGTAATAAAGAAAATATTTCCATATCCAGTAATAAAGAAAATATTCCCATATTTAGTAATAAAGGATATATTTCCATATTTAGTAATAAAGGTTAAACTCCCATATTTAGTAATAAAGTATAAATTCACATATTTAGTAATAAAGGATAAATTCCCATATCCAGTAATAAAGGAAATATTCCCATATCCAGTAATAAAGGAAATATTCCCGTATCCAGTAATGAAGGAAATATTCAACGTATCCAGTAATGAAGGAAATATTCCCATATCCACTAATAAAGGATAAATTCCCATATCCAGTAATAAAGGAAATATTCCCGTATCCAGTAATGAAGGAAATATTCCAATATCCAGTAATAAAGGAAATATTCCCATATCCAGTAATAAAGGAAATATTCCCGTATCCAGTAATGAAGGAAATATTCCCGTATCCACTAATAAAGGATAAATTCCCATATCCAGTAATAAAGGAAATATTCCTGTATCCAGTAATAAAGGATAAATTCCCATATCCAGTAATAAAGGATAAATTCCCATATCCAGTAATAAAGGATAAATTCCCATATCCAGTAATAAAGGATAAATTCCCATATCCAGTAATAAAGGATATATTCCCATATCCAGTAATAAAGGATAAATTCCCATATCCAGTAATAAAGGATATATTCCCATATCCAGTAATAAAGGATAAATTCCCATATCCAGTAATAAAGGATATATTTCCACATCCTGCAGACACCCAGATTTTACCACTGATACAAATAATCTGAGTCGCTATTGCCAACATTGGGAGATGTACCGGCAACTAAACAACTGATGATGCACATTTTTTAGGAGTATTTTTTTTCCATACAATAAGCAAAATCTGTTCATTGTGCATCAAAAATATCAATTGATTGAAGTGGAACGTCAGCCATAATCCCAAGTGAGCCATGGCTGCTGGCTGTCAGCACGCTCTCAGATGTTTGGACATCTAAATGATTCTCAAGATGATTGCAGTTATTGTAATCATGTACAAAGCTCGGTGATCCACCTCGTTCCGAATGGCTCAGATCCTTCCTTTGTCATTACTTAAAGCTGAATTCCAGGTATGGATATTTTTACATACAGTAGTTACATTGGGCCAGCTTGGACAATATAACTATGAATATACAATACCTGTGGGATCCTTCAGCTTACCCCCAGAGAAGCAACTGGTGTTAGATTAAATGGATGTATTAAAGCAACACAGTTAAACAATGCATGATTAATTGGACAGGCAATCAAACATGTTTAAAGATGATGTACTAGACAAATGAGCAATGAGCCATAAACTGGCAATCAACTGAACTGTAGCGATGTAAAACCAAACTATAACAGGTGTAAAACAGGAGTAAAGTATCAGAATAAACTTGTTATGATTAAGCACAAGATGGTGTGAAACACGTAACCGGTCCTGTATTTATGTCCTGGTGTTTTGTGTGTCCTATGGATCAATAAATATAAACTATATATATCAATCCTCCGGTGTGCGGCTGACCCTTCTTCCTGTTGCATCTTGTGTGGTGACAAGCCAGAGCCTGCACCTGTTGTGGATTGATCTGAATTGTTTGCCTGAGTAGTATACCCCTGTTCTTTGGAATCAGAACTAGCCCAGGACAATAAAGATACTTCTGTCGACACTACACATACAGCCCCAACAGCGGGGGGGGGGGGCATATGTATTCCTGTCAAAGGGGAACCCCAGGAGGTGGCTGCAAATTACCTGGCTCCTAATTGTCCATGTTGGGGCCCTTCTGTGGGTGGGGCACGTGTAGCTGTCCCTTTACAGGTATGCAACGGATGGCTAGTGGGCTACTAAACAAGTGAGCAGTGCATAAGCTGTGTCAGTGGTGGGATAACCACAAAAGATTCAACTCGCCCTTACTGGTATACAGGAATCAGGTCCAGATCACTTGGCGGCCTGCAATGCTGTGAAGTCTGGTCCTGGTGGCTCAGTCTTTCAGCTCAGATCCCCACAAGGCTCAGTCTCTCAGCAGATCTGGTCCTCGGGAACTTGCTCCTGGTCACAAACTACACAGGTCTTAGCCATCTGGTCCTTGTGTGGCCTGGTCACAGTTCCTTGATCCTCGGGCTCTGTCCAGTGATAGATCTGCTCAGCTCTGCTTCTCCTGACCTAGATTTTCTCTAGATTTGCCTGGGAAAAGCCCAGTTCTCTCATCTTCTATAAACAAGCAATTGAGGGTGCTGTATTTCAAGAGGGAGGGGGTAACTAAACCTGCTCCTCTAGCCACTCTATAGCTGTCCGCAGTGGTAGGAGAAGGTGTGAGAGAGGAATTCACACAGCTGATGGGCACCTAGCTACACTCCTAGAAGCTGGAAGTCGCTGAAGTAGACAACCCTACTCTAGTGATCTCCACTTGCTTCCAGGTCCTGCACCAAGCAGCTGCCCTTTGTAATTCTGAACACAGGAGGTTGGCCTCTCGGCATGTGCACTATTCATAGAATGCTTTGTATTTTTGAGTGCAAAGAATTCTCAGATTGGACAAAGTAGAGGGGTGGGGCAATGACATCATGCTATCCACTTCATCTAATCATGGTGCCCGTGCTGAGCGGCTGACCTGCTGTGTTCACATACAGCAGGGCAGCCACCCAACACAGGACCTAGAAGCAAGTGGAAATCACTGGAGTATTAAAATGATTTTCAACTTTCAAAGAAATGGCCAGGTATGGTATACTGTACATTGTCCAAGCAGGACCAATGTAGATATGATATAGCCATATCTGGATTTTTCTTTAAAACGTAAATTCACCTTTTCACAAAAAACAAAAAAAGTGAACTAACTCCAAATGTCATGGCCCTCTGGACCCCACTGTACATAGCAGCCTTGATGCCCCATGCTGGAGGTGTAGTGGTCCGAGTGAGTATTCATCATGATGGCAAGCACTCAGCAACACACATGACCACACTGAGCAAGGAAAAGCACTTCTATCCTCTGGGACACCTTACGGGAAGAAGGAGTCTTATGTACCACCCTCCTAGTCAGCCAGGGGTGGCTAGCTAATTATTTTTTAGTAGAAGGCTAAAGAGCAGCCAGGAGAAATAGTAAGAGGGGTGAGATTTGGGTCAGGGTTGAGAGGCTCTGCAGATCGGTCCCCTGATGCCTCCCCCTGAATTAGAGACTTGGAGATGTCTCTAGAACTTAGTGGGATGGGATGAGGAGTAGCTCATCTGCACTCTTAAGGGATCCTGGCCAATCCCTAAGCAAGTCAACCCTTGAGAGTGACTGAGCCTGCTCAGTAGCAGGAGAGTCTGGGTGGAAAATGTGAGAGCAGGAGCTGAAGTATGGAGCCTGAGAGGAGGCCCAGTGAAGGGGCCTGCCTCTAGGAAGGATCTTGAAGGAGAGAAAGTTGAACCTCACCGGCTCCCTGTGAGAGGACCATCTGTGGAGCTAAGGAAGGAGCCAGTCCAACAAAAGGCATTAAGGCAACTATCAACCTGCAGCTTACAGAAGAAGGATAGTGAGTACATCTACACCCCCCTAGACCTAGAGGTGGGGCTTGGACAGGCTACTCCAATAAAATAGGTGGAGTCTAAGCAGGACCACCCAGTCACTGAGCAGGCTTGAGATGGACTGTGTGTGGGGTTAACAATGTTCTGTGAACCAGGACTAAAATGTTGGCCGGTATGCAAATATATACAAGACTTACTGTCCTTGTGACAACCGCTCACTCCCGCTATTCTAAAGATGTCACAAGAACAGGAAACAGGGATAATCTCTGCAATGGAGTTGGTCCTTAAAATGTTACTAAACCCCGGACCCTGCATTCACTATATCTGGTCTCCCAGGACCCTGCATTCACTATATATGATCTCCCAGGACCCTGCATTCACTATATCTGGTCTCCCAGGACCCTGCATTCACTATATCTGGTCTCCCAGGACCCTGCATTCACTATATCTGGTCTCCCAGGACCCTGCATTCACTATATCTGGTCTCCCAGGACCCTGCATTCACTATATCTGATCTCCCCGGACCCTGCATTCACTATATCTGGTCTCCCAGGACCCTGCATTCACTATATCTGGGCTCCCAGGACCCTGCATTCACTATATCTGGTCTCCCAGGACCCTGCATTCACTATATCTGATCTCCCAGGACCCTGCATTCAATATATCTGGTCTCCCAGGACCCTGCATTCACTTATCTGGTCTCCCAGGACCCTGCATTCACTTATCTGGTCTCCCAGGACCCTACATTCACTATATCCGGTCTCCCCAGGACCCTGCATTCACTGTATCTGGTCTCCCCGGACCCTGCATTCGCTATATCTGGTCTCCCCGGACCCTGCATTCACTATATCTGGTCTCCCAGGACCCTGCATTCACTATATCTGGTCTCCCAGAACCCTGCATTCACTATATCTGGTCTCCCAGGACCTTGCATTCACTATATCTGGTCTCCCAGAACCCTGCATTCACTATATCTGGTCTCTTAGAACCCTGCATTCACTATATCTGGTCTCTCAGGACCCCACATTCACTATATCTGGTCTCCCAGGACCCTGCATTCACTATATCCAGTCTCCCAGGACCTTGCATTCACTATATCTGGTCTCCCGGACCCTGCATTCACTATATCTGGTCTCCCCGGACCCTGCATTCACTATTTCTGGTCTCCCAGGCCCCTGCATTCACTATATCCGATCTCCCAGGACCCCACATTCACTATGTCTGGTCTCCCCGGACCCTGCATTCACTATATTTGGTCTTCCACAGTACACACAACATGGAAATGCAATTATTTTAGTAAATATAAACTGCTAAATACCTTTTCTCATAAGCAATTACAGCAGTCTTGTGACTTCTATCAGTGTTCAGCAGAGCACTGGTTAAAGCTTGTAGGAGAAGTTTTCTTTAGGAGGATACAGAACCCCTGACCTCTGTCTGGACAGTACTGATCACATGCAACCACCCAAGGAAAAAAAAAAACCTCTCTCGCAATACACACCAAATTGAGCATGTGCAATGTCTCCACAAGATATGTCTTATCAGGAGATAATACAGGGACACTGGAAGAAGGGGAGGATCAGAGTAAACGGGATAAAACAGCTTTTTTTAAACAATGCAGAGGATTAACCCCTTAGATTCTTAGGAGTCTAACCAGCATGCTTTACTGCATATACCGACTGATTTTACTGTTGTGGGTTTAGTAACGCTTTCAACAATTTTTCCATTGTTTGAAGACCGTATGTGCAATTTGCATAGAATAGGATGCTTGATATCTCCCCGTGTTTATGTACGCATCATTATGAACTATTCAGTTGCTGCTTTTTTTTTGTCTTATGAAATCCTCATTTATTTTTTTTACTGCTCCAGCCTAATAAGCCGGAACAGCAGCCGCAGGGATAACACTGGGTGGCGGGCGCGGTGCCGGCATGACCAGGATCATTATTCCTCCCCGTGAACCGCAGCAAGGGTCAGGATAGTCATTAGCGGTTTTCTTTCTGCTCCAAACTTTATTTAAATTAACGAAAATGCACGAATGGGACTGTTCATGCATCATGGGAAAGCGGGACAAATAACAAGGATTTTCTCATTGACATTGACCATCAGTTAAAAGTATACTGCTGTGCCAGAGTGCTTCAAGTAGAACTGAATGCAAAACTTTTTTTTTTTTAATTTAATTTCGGATACAATACGGGGAGAGGGTGATGACCACTGTCAAGTTTTGGGGTTTTTTTTTTTTTTTGCTGTGTCCCATTGGGGAGATTTCCTTTCACTTCCTGTCCCATAGCCAAAATGGGAAGTCAGATGGAATCCCTCCAAAGGGAATCCATGATTGTCACAAAAAAAGTCTTAACTCTTTCCCACCGTTGCTTTCTGGGCCCTAATTGCCGGATGGTAGAGGCAAGCATTTTGATCTTTTGACCGCTGTGATTGGCAGCCACAGTGGTCCCATCAATTGAAAGCTCCCTGGAGCAGGGCTTTTTTTCAACTGGAACACGTTGCCATCACTTATTGCATGTGATGGCAAGGGGTGCTGGGGCGTGCTAGAGGGGCTATTGATGCTGGCTTCTGGGGGATCTATTGTTGCTGGTAGGGGTTCAACTGTTGCAGGGAGGGGTCTTTTGTTGTGTGTGTGTGTGTGGAGGGGTCAATTGCTGGGAAGGATCTGTCGTTGAGGAAGGGGTCTATTGTTATTGGCTGCTAGAGGATCTAGTGATGCTGGCTCCTGGGAGATCTATTATTGCTGGCAGGGGTCTATTGTTGCAAGTGTGGATCTATTGTTCCTGGGGGTATTTTGTTGTAGGGGGGGTCTATTTTACTGTTTTCTGTTATCATTACCATTTCCATACCGGACACTTTTACCTCCTTCCTGACCAGGGTAATTTTCAGCTTTCAGCGCTATCACACTTTGAATGACAATTGCGCGATCATGCAACACTGTACCCAAATGAATTTTTTACCATTTTTTGAGACAGATAAAGCTTTATTTTGGTGGTATTTATTCACCGCTGGGATTTTTATTTTTTTTGCTATGTAAATGAAAAAGTCCAAAATATTTGAAAAAAAGTGTTTTTGTAATAACATTTTGCAAATAAATAACATTTCATCATAAATCTTGGCCAAAATGTATTCCGTTATCTTTTTAGTAAAAAAAAAAATCCAAATTAGTTTATAACCAAAAATTATAATTTTTAAACATTTTTTTTACACTTTTATTTTATTTTTTTTTTACTTTTATTTTATTTTTTTACATACTGTCACCCTAGCAGTACAGTGTCACCATGGTGACACTGTACTACTTGTGTGGGGTAATGAAGATTTTTTTTTTTTTTTACACTGATTGCTTTTCCACCCATATAGGATGTAAAAGCAATCATTTATCTTTCTCTCTGTCTGCATTCTTGCAGTCAGTGAGAAGTACTGAGTGAGCTGCGATTGGTCACAGCTTGTCACATGGTACAAGGCTGTTGTGAATAGCCTTGTACCATGTGACCTCTGTGATCATTCACAGATTTCACACGTAGTAAGTGACATCTTGCTTACTACTTTGCATGTGATCACTGATTGGCCAATCAGTGATCACGTGATCGGGACCTCGTACAGAGGTCCTGTCTGACGATCAGTGTTTCACTGTGTCTGGAGGAGGTGCTGTGCGCTCCCAGGGAGCGTGCGCTCCCAGGGAGTAAGTGACATCTTGCTTACTACTTTGCATGTGATCACTGATTGGCCAATCAGTGATCACGTGATCGGGACCTCGTACAGAGGTCCTGTCTGACGATCAGTGTTTCACTGTGTCTGGAGGAGGTGCTGTGCGCTCCCAGGGAGCGTGCACAACCAGGGTCACGGCCACCTGACCCTGCACTGCCACCGTCCGGCCATTTATATACAACGGCCGGTTGGGAAGTGGTTAATAAATACCATACAAATTACTTAGTGTAGTGGGGCCATTGATGTTTCCCTTTTAAAGAACTGTTGAAATTTGTATATACACCCTGTTCCAAATTATTATGCAAATGATATTTTTCTCATTTACCTAAATAATTGATGTAAATAACAGTCAGCATAATTCTCATGTTATCCACTATTAAGAGTACAATTCACATTTTATTGAACAAACCTCCTAATGATAACAGGATTTTTGTTCCAAATTATTACACACAGTAAGTTTCAAAACACTTTATAGGTTGTAAAGAACTGAAAATTGTCATTTGTTGTGTTTGCAGCATATTTACTGAAATCAAAAGCTATTTTAATCAAACTTTTAAGAACATTTTAACTTTTTAAACATTTGAACAGGTCACGTTACATTGTAACATAGGACCCCTTATTTGATAGCAGCTTCACAAGTCTTGCATCCATTGAACTTGTGAGTCTTTGGACAGTTTCTGCTTGAATTTGTTTGCCAGATGTCAGAATAGCCTTCCAGAGCTGCTGTTTGGATGTAAACTGCCTCCCACCCTCATAGATCTTTTGCTTGAGGATGCTCCAAAGGTTCTCAATAGGATTGAGGTCAGGGGAGGATGGAGGCCACACCATGACTTTCTCTCCTTTTATCCCCATAGCAGCCATTGATGCAGAGGTATTCTTTGCAGCATGAGATGGTGCATTGTCATGCATGAAGATGATTTTATTACGGAAAGCATAGTTCTTTCTTCTGTACCAGGGAAGAAAGTGGTCAGTCATAAACTCCACATACTTTGCAGAGGTCATCTTTACACCTTCGGGGACCCTAAAGGGGCTGACCAGCTCTGTTCCCATGATTCTGGCCCAAAACATAACTCCGCCACCGCCTTGCTGACGTCGCAGCCTTGTTGGAACATGGTGGCCGTCCACCAACCATCCACTACTCTATCCATCTGGACCATCCAGGGTTGCACGGCACTCATCAGTGAACAGGACTGTATGAAAATTAGTCTTCATGTACTTTTCTGCCCAATGCAGCCATTTCTGCTTGTGAGCATTGGTTAGTGGTGGCGGAATAGAAGGTTTATGCACAGTTGCAAGACTCTGGAGGACTCTACACCTTGATGTCCGTGGGACTCCAGAGGCACCAGCAGCTTCAAATATCTGTTTGCTGCTATGTAATGGTATTTTAGCAGCTGCTCTCTTGATCCGATGCATGGATCTGGCAGAAATCTTCCTCAATGTGCCTTTATCTGCTCAAACCCGGCTGTGGTCTGAATCAGCCACAAATCTCTTAATAGTGCGATGATCACGCTTAAGTTTTTGTGAAATATCGAATGTTTTCATACCTCGTCCAAGGCATTGAACTATTTCACTCTTTTCGGCAGCAGAGAGATCCTTTTTCTCCCCCATATTGCTTGAAAATGGTGCTCTGCTTAATAATGTGGAACACCCTCCTTTAGTAGTTTCCTTAAATTGGGCTCACCGGCCAATCTAATTATCACAGGTGTCCGAGATTGTTTTCAGTGATCAAAAGAGCCCTGACACACAATGCCATCCATGAGTTACACTGAAAAACAAAATATTTAATCTTTGTGACACTTAAATAGAATTTGCATAATAATTCGGAACAGGGTGTACAGAGTTATCCTTTGGGAAGACCCAAAGATTTAAGTGGGGGGAGAGTGTAGAGGGGCCATTGCTGTTTCCATTTTAACCCCTTCACGCCGACCGCACACAAATGTGGGCCTAGACGCCGAGCGGCCACACATTTGCGTTCATGTAACAAAAAACATATGTGCTGAGTGTGCGTGCCCAGCACACATGTGAGGTACTCACGGAAAGGTCCCGATCCGCTTTTTCGATCGGGACCTTTCCCGATCATGTGACCGGCCGAGACATGACGTCACAGCGTCCACATGACACTAAGCCCCGTCCCGCCCCCCTCCCGGCGCAGGAACTCCTCTTCACGCCGGCATGAAGGGGTTAAAGAACTGTTTCCCTTTTAAGACTGCATGTTGTCAGAAAGGGTTTGATTGGCTCAGCTCTCAGCAGTACTGGAGTGTTTGTGGGAGTTGCAGTTTCATCACAGAGGCAGACAATGTAACTTTATACTTCACAGGACTACAGGGACCAGGAGGCTTTGCAAGGAGGAGGGAGAGGAGAGCCATGTGTGTCTTTGCAGAGGACATGTGGGAGCTTTGGTCTTCACCATGGAGTTTGGAGTGTGACTGTTTGAGGTTTGTGGACAGGTGTCTTTTATTCTGATAACAAGTTCAAACAGGTGCCATTGATACAGGTAATGAGTGTAGGACAGAGGAGCCTCTTAAAGAAGAAGGTATAGGTCTGTGAGAGCCAGAAATCTTGTTTGTTTGTAGGTGACCAAATACTTATTTTCCACCATAATTTGCAAATAAATTCTTTCCAAATCAGCCAATGTGATTGTCTGGATTTTTTTCTCATTTTGTCTCTCATAGTTGAGGTCTACTTATGATGCCAATTACAGGCCTCTCTCATCTTTTTAAGTGGGAGAACTTGTACAATTGGTGGCTGACTAAATACTTTTTTGCCCCACTGTACATGCCAAACATGTCACGCTTTAAAGTTGAGCATGCCCGTGCAACGACAATAATGTAAATTTCTTTATCCATAGGCGATGCTTTAAAAGCCTTCACAGGTTACTTACCACTTTATATTCACAGAGGAGATTATTTATTTATTTCAGGTACTTATATAGCGCCGTCAATTTACACAGCACTTTGCATATATATTGTACATTCACATCAGTCCCTAACCCTCAAGGGGCGTACAATCTAAGGTCCCTAACTTACATTCATACATACACATACTAGGGCCAAGTTAGCCAGGAGCCAATTAACCTACCAGCATGTCTTTGAGGTGTGGGAGGAAACCAGAGGAATCCCACACAGGCACAGGGAGAACATGCAAACTCCAGGCAAGAGGTGCCATGGCTGGGATTTGAACCAACAACCCTAGTACTGCCAGGTGCAAGTGCTAACCATTTAGCCACTGTGCTGCCCAGGAGATCTGGTGCTAGAATTACTGCCCATGATCTGACATTCTGATCTCACATGTGTGGGACGATCCCTGTTTGCATGTGTGCAGGACCGACGCATGCGTCCATCTTTGTGTGCAAATACGGGGAGGGGGGGCGCTTTAAAAAATTTTCTTAAAGTGACAACGTAAAAAAAAAATCACTTTTATTGTCATCACAAAGAATGTAACTATCTGCTATGACAGCAATAGGCATCTGACAAGTACTCTTTATGGAGAGATCTCTGGTCAATAAGACCCCAAATACCTCCTCTGCCCTTAAAAGCATTCAATCACATTGAGATCGGTGTGACCGAATGCTTTTATTTTTTTTAAATGGTGCCAAAGGCCTCTGAGCAAACGGTAGTGATGTTTATTATTATTGTTTATTTCAGGTACTTATATAGCGCCGTCAATTTATGCAGCACTTCACATATATATTGTACATTCACATCAGTCCCTAACCCTCAAGGGGTGTACAATCTAAGGTCCCTAACTCACATTCATACATACACACACTAGGGACAATTTAGACAGGAGCCAATTAGCCACTTCCCGCCCGGCCCTTGTATATAAACGGCCGAATGGGAGCAGTGCAGGGGCGGGTGGCCGTTTATAAACGTCCTCCCTGCTTCCCTGCTTGTGCGCGCTCCCTAGGAGCGTGCAGCACCGCGATCCAGTGCCCACTGTGTCCGGAGGACACAGCAGAACACTGATCGCTGTACGGGACCTCTGTGTGAGGTCCCGATCATGTGATCGCTGATTGGCCAATCAGTGATCACATGAATAGTAGTAAGCAAGATGTCACTTGTGACATCATTGCTTACTACTAGTGAAATCTGTGAATGCGCACAGAGGTCACATGGTACAAGCCTATTCACAACAACCTTGTACCATGTGACAAGCTGTGACCAATCACAGCTCTCACAGTATTTCTCAATGGCTGCAGGACTGCAGCCAGAGAGAAGGAGAAATGATTGGTTTTACAGCCTTTATGGGTGTAAAAGCAATCAGTGTAAAAAAAATAATCTTCATCAGCGCCCACAAGTAGTACAGTGGCACTATGGTGACACTGTACTGCTAGGGTGACAGTATGTTAAAAAAAAAAATAATTATATAAAAAAATAAAATAAAAAAAATATAATTTTTGGTTACAAACTAATTTGGGTTATTTTTTTTTTTCTAAAAAGATAACTGAGTAAATTTTGGGCAAGATTTATTAAGAAAGATTATTTATTTGCAACACACTTTTCACTTTTTTCAAAAGTTTTGAATTTTTTCATTTATATAGCGAACAAAAAAAGTAAAAATCCATGTGGTGAATAAATACCATCAAAATAAAGTTTTATCTGTCTCAAAAAAAAAAGCTGAAAATTTCATATGGGTACAGTGTTGCATGATCGCACAATTGTCATTCGAAGTGTGATAGCACTGAAAGCTGAAAATTGGCCTGGACTGGAAGGGGGTGAAAGTGTCCGGACTTGAAGTGGTTAACCTACCATGTCAGGTCTAAAATTGAAGGGAAGGAAACAGGGGAGAAGTTGCAAATGAACTTTCCTTCCCTTCAATTTTTGACTGGTATAATTAGGACATGGCACTAAAATATTATAATTTTTTTGGAAGTGATCTGACACCTGGATACACTCCATTTTTCTTCTCTTCTGTACTATGTCAGGTCATTGCTTCCGGTTTACTATTTAATGGAGCCGGTCTGATCTTTGTTCGGCTCTGTGACCAGCTGGCAGCAGCGCCAGCTGGTTAATCAGGACTCCGGGTGCAACTGGAGATCCAGTGAAAGCAGAATAAAAGTGGCTTCAGCCCAACACCTCCTAGGCCAGGTTTCACCCTGCCCATGGTTATGACTAAGCCCCGTGGGCAAGATGAAATGCGTCGGAAGAGCCTGAGTTGGGTTGATGCTGATTTGACCCTTTTCTGCACCTGGGCTGTTCCTTTGGAGTGCAGCGTTCCATCCGGGTGGAACGGGAGATCCCATGAATAAAAGCGGAATGATCCCAAGCGGAATAAAAGTGGCTTCAGCCCAACACCACCAAGGCCAGGTTTCACCCTGCCCACAGTTATGACTAAGCCCCGTGGGCAAGATGAAATGTGTCGGAGGAGCCGGAGTTGGGTTGATGCTGATTTTACCCTTCTCTGCACCTGGGCTGTTCCTTTGGAGTGCGGCGTTCCATCCGGGTGGAACGGGAGATCCCATGAAAGCGGAATAAAAGTGGCTTCAGCCCAATGCCTCCCAGGCCAGGTTTCTGGGTTGATGCTGATTTGACCCTTTTCTACTCCTGAGCTGTTCCTTTGGAGTGCTACGTTCCATCTGGGTGGAACGGGAGATCCCGTGAAAGTGGAATAAAAGTGGCTTCAGCCCAACACCTCCGAGGCCAGGTATCACCCTGTCCACAGTTATGACTAAGCCCTGTGGGCAAGACAAAATGTGTCGGAGGAGCCGGAGTTGGGTTGATGCTGATTTTACCCTTTTCTGCACCTGGGCTGTTCTTTTGGAGTGTGGCGTTCCATCCTGCTTCTTTCCACATTTCTAAACATAGTATTGGACAGGAATTCTACATTAAGCGGGGAATGGTAAGGCATCCAGATGATCACTAGAGGGAGCATTTAAATTCCTGTACAAAATACAGCAATGGAATTATGAAACAGCATGCCATTAAAAATGTATAAAGTTCCATCAAAACGTTCAGTTAAATATTACAATGATAATTCAGAACTTGCACTGATTTTAAACACACAGTAGGTTCCCTTTAAATGAAGGAAATAACTGTCATAAAAGACATAATATTAGTACTGTGGAATATGCTGAACTAACGGAGCCAGATGGAAGGCTCTGCGAGATGTCTGCTTGGTAGGACAGAATACCAGGGGACCCAGCAATGCAAACAGCAGATGAGAACACTGCCATTTCACTGAACCAACTGTCCGCCGAGCTTCTTATAGTCGGTATGTTTTATGTCAACTGAATTTAGGAAAATATTTGAACATTTGAATATTTGAGGTCTTTATTCATGCACGAATGAAGATCATGTGATGGTAAATACAGACGTTCTATGACACAATCCCTACAAACCTAAAACTATGCTCTAG
Organism: Staurois parvus; assembly: GCF_062004578.1. Taxonomy (NCBI): domain Eukaryota; kingdom Metazoa; phylum Chordata; class Amphibia; order Anura; family Ranidae; genus Staurois; species Staurois parvus. Next base: position 4,212,761 of record NW_028317969.1, read on the forward strand.
GCAGAAATAAAAACATTTAATCCAGTTATTTCATCCTTAAAGATTATTTATGTTGAACTCCGAGCAAAAAAAAGGTTGTTTAAATTTATTCTGTCATAACCACAAAAGATATGTCCACTATGTGTACACAAAATGCCTTTGTAAACCCAGTTTGTTCTGATCCAAATGGTGTGCTATGCTTTGACATGACCTTAGACCCAGTCTGTATGGTAACTTGCTAACTTGGCACCATCCACAGGCACCTTAACTCTTCAGTAAGATACAGAAGCTGGATGCCATGCAATTCTACTTCAGCTAATTGCAGTACAGAGGATGTTTTGTCCATTGTTTTGAATTGTAAGAAAAGAATGACTTTCATAAGCACTGTCTCTGCAAAGTACTAACACTGGCTGAGGGAACATGGAGGAAATTGAACTAACTAGCACTAAACAGGAGGGTTGGACAGAGGGAGATACCTAATAAACAAATTGTAGTGGCTCTAAATTGCCACTAGGTGGCAGAATACCACAAAAGAAAAATAACCTGATGTAGCACAATACAACACAAAAAATACATGAAAGTGGGGCAGAGCATGGTTATTACCATGTAAAGTTAGCAGTAACACCATTACTGTCTGTACATAGCCTGGTAGAATTGCTTGTTGTAACCATTTAGATGGTATCAATGTGAGAGAGGCTCAGTGTTCTGAGACAGTGGCATACCTAGCATATCTGGCAGCTTTTCTATCTCCCCAGGGAGAAAAAAAAAGATATTTAGTAATAAAGTGCCGAATTGTGGATGTGGTCAACCTGCACTAACAGTGGGAGTGGCTTACCTAAAATGTAATGTACTGAGAGTGCTGTGGTCAGGAGTATGAAATATACAACATAGTGTCTAAAGAGTAGAGCTCAGGAGTGCATAACACAGAGTGCAGAGATCAGGAGTGCATAAAGCAGAGTGCAGGGATCAGGAGTGCATAACACAGAGAGTACAGGGATCAGGAGTGCATAAAACAGAGAGTGCAGGGATCAGGAGTGCATAAAGCAGAGAGTGCAGGGATCAGGAGTGCATAACACCGAGAGTACAGGGATCAGGAGTGCATAAAACAGAGAGTGCAGGGATCAGGAGTGCATAACACAGAGAGTACAGGGATCAGGAGTGCATAACACAGAGAGTACAGGGATTAGGAGTGCATAAAGTAGAGAGTGCAGGGATCAGGAGTGCAAAACACGGAGAGTACAGGGATTAGGAGTGCATAAAGTAGAGAGTGCAGGGATCAGGAGTGCATAACGCATAGTGTGCAGGGATCAGGAGTGTGGCATTCAGAGAGAGCAGGGCTCAGGAGTGCATAACACAGAGAGTGCAGGGATCAGGAGTGCATAAAGCAGAGAGCGCATGGCTCAGAAGTGAGTCATGCAGAGAGTGCAGGGCTCACGAGTACACAATGCAGAAAGTACACAGAGAGTGCATGGATCAGGAGTGCATAAAGCAGAGAGTGCAGGGATCAGGAGTGCATAAAGCAGAGAGTTCATAAAGCAGAGAGTGCAGAGATCAGGAGTGCATAAAGAAGAGAATGCAGGGATCAGGAGTGCATAACTCGGAGAGTACAGGGATCAGGAGTGTATAAAACAGAGAGTGCAGGGATCCTGAATGCATAAAGCAGAGAGTGCAGGGATCAGGAGTGCATAACACGGAGAGTACAAGGATTAGGAGTGCATAAAGTAGAGAGTGCAGGGCTCAGGAGTGCATAAAGCAGAGAGTGCAGGGCTCAGGAGTGCATAACACAGAGAGTGCAGGGATCAGGAGTGCATAAAGCAGAGAGCGCATGGCTCAGAAGTGTGTCACGCAGACAGTGCAGGGCTCAGGAGTGCACAATGCAGAAAGTACACAGAGAGTGCATGGATTGGGAGTGCATAAAGTAGAGAGTGCAGGGCTCAGGAGTGCATAAAGCAGAGAATTCAGGGCTCAGGAGTGCATGAAGCAGAGTGCACGATCCAGGAGTGCATAAAGCAGAGTGCAGGATGCAGGAGTACATAAAGCAGAGTGCAGGACTCAGAAGAGAGAAGTTCAGAAAGTGCAGGGCTCAGAAGTGCACAATGCAGAAAGTGCATGGATCCGGAGTGCATAAAGCAGAGATTGCATGGCTCAGGAGTGCAGAATCCAGGAGAGTGTAGTTCAGAAAATGCAGGACTCAGGAGAGAGGAAAGCAGAAAGTGTAAGACTCAGGAGAGAGGACAGCAGAGAGTGCAGGACTGAAAGAGTGCGTAATTCATAGAGTGCAGGACACAGGAGTGCATATTTTAGAGACTGCAGGGCTCAGGAGTGCACAACACAGAAAGCAGAGGGTTCAGGAGTGCATAAAACAGAGTGCATGGCTCAGGAGTGTGCAATTTAGAGAATGTGTATGTATATTCTATGTATGTAACACACATAATGTAGGACTCAGAAGTGCGTAATCCAGAGTGCAGTAAAAGAATGAGGAATCTGTCTTTCAGAATGCAGGGCTCAAGAGTATGTAGCGCAGAGATTATAGGGGGTTCAGGAGTGCGTACAGAAGAGAGTGCAGGACTCAGAAGTGTGTAATTCAGAGTGTACAGGACTCAGGAGTGCATAATTCAGAGAGTGCAGGACACAGGAGTGCATCAAGCACAGAATGCAGGACTGAGGAGTGAATAAAGCAGAGATTGCAGGACTCAGCTGTGCATAATTCAAAGAATGCAGGGCGCAGGACAGCATAATTCAGAGAATGCAGGGTACAGGAGTGCATAATTCAGTGAGTGCAGAGCACAGGAGTGCATAATTCAGTGAGTGCAGAGTACAGGAGTGCATAAAACAGAGTGCAGGGCTCAGGAGTGCGTAATTCAGAAAGCACAGGATTTACCAGCGCACAATGCAAATTATACAGGATTCAGGAATGTGTAAAGCAACGTGTGCAGGGCTCAGGAGTGCATAAAATAGAGAGCGCAGGACTCAGGATAGCAAAAAGCAGAGAGTGCAGGACTAGGAGTGAGTGCATAATTCAGAAAGCGCAGGATTTAGGAGTGCACAATGCAAAATGTACAGGACTCAGGAGTGCATAAAGCAGGGAGTGTAGAACTCAAGAGTGCATAATTCAGAGAGTGAAGGACTCAGGAGTAAATATTTCAGAGAGTGCAGGGCTCAAGAGTTCGTAGCGCAGAGTGTGCAGGATCCAGGAGTGCGTAAAACAGAGTGCAGGACTCAGAAGAGTGTAGTTCAGAGACTGCAGGACTTAAGAGTGTGTAAAGCAGAGAGTGCAGAGCACAGGAGTGCACAACACAGAAAGTGAAAGAATGAGGAATCTGTAATTCAGAGTGCAGGACTCAAGAGTATGTAGCACAGAGAATATAAGGGTTCAGGAGTGCGTACAGAAGAGTGCAGGACTCAGATGTGTGTAAAGCAGAGAGTGCAGGACTCAGAAGTATGTAGAGCAGAGAGAGCAGGACTCAGAAGTACGTAGAGCAGAGAGTGCAGGACTCAGACGTATGTAAAGCAGAGAATGCAGGACTCAGGAGTGTGTAATTCAGAGTGCAGGACTCAGGAGTGTGTAATTCAGAGTGCAGGACTCAGGAGTGTGTAATTCAGAGTGCAGGACTCAGGAGTGTGTAATTCAGAGTGCAGGACTCAGGAGTGTGTAAAGCAAAGAAAGCAGGACTCAGAAGTATGTAGAGCAGAGGGTGCAGGACTCAGGCGTGTGTAATGCAGACAGTGTAGGACTCAGGAGTGTGTAAAGCAGAGAGAGCAGAACTCAGGCATGTGTAATGCAGAGAGAGCAGGACTCAGAAGTATGTAAAGCAGAGAGTGCAGGACTCAGGAGTGTGTAATTCAGAGTGCAGAACTCTGGAGTGTGTAATTCAGAGTGCAGGACTCTGGAGTGTGTAATTCTGGTCTGAAGAGCTCACTGAAGAGTTCTTGTGGAGGTTTGAAGGAGTCTGGCTGCCCTGTGGTGTTGTGTGTAGAGATGAGCGAATCGAACCAGGCGAAGTGGAATTCGTTTCGAATTTCAGGAAAAATTTGATTCGCGTCGAATCCGAATATTTGCATAATTCGGGTGCGCGAATCGGATTTTTCCCGATCAGCCGGCAAAAGTGTCCCTGCAGAGAGCTCCGCTATTTCTGACAGTTCTCTGACAGTTCCTTCACATGTACAGCGGTTGAAACATTGTATCTATTTGTTTCCATTTAGGATACAGATGTTTTTATTCGGAAATAAATAGATACAATGTTTCAACCGCTGTCAACCGCTGGAACTGTCAGAGAACTGTCAGAAATAGCGGAGCTCTCTGCAGATACACTTTTTGCTGTACTGGAATACTTCTTCTTTTCATTCTTCTTTTCATTCTTCTCATTCTTCTTTTCATTCTTCTTTTCATTCTGCTTCTCATTCTTCTTTTCATTCTTCTTCTTCTTTTCATTCTTCTTTTCATTCTTCTCATTCTTCATGAAAAGAAGAATGAGAAGAAGAATGAAAAGAAGAATGAGAAGAATGAAAAGAAGAATGAAAAGAAGAAGAAGAATGAAAAGAAGAATGAGAAGAAGAATGAAAAGAAGAATGAGAAGAAGAATGAGAAGAATGAAAAGAAGAATGAGAAGAATGAAAAGAAGAATGAAAAGAAGAAGAAGAAGAATGAAAAGAAGAAGAAGAATGAAAAGAAGAAGAAGAAGAATCTTTTCATTCTTCTCATTCTTCTTTTCATTCTTCTTCTTCTTCTTTTCATTCTTCTTCTTCTTTTCATTCTTCTTCTTCTTCTTTACATTATTCTTCTTCTTTTCATTCTTCTTTTCATTCTTCTTCTTCTTCTTTTCATTCTTCTCATTCTTCTTTTCATTCTTCTTCTTCTTTTCATTCTTCTTCTTCTTTTCATTCTTCTTTTCATTCTTCTTCTTCTTCTTTTCATTCTTCTTCTTCTTTTCATTTTTATTTTCATTCTTCTTCTTCTTTTCATTCTTCTTCTTCTTCTTCTTTTCATTCTTCTTTTCATTCTTCTCATTCTTCTTTTCATTCTTCTTCTTTTCATTCTTCTTTTCATTCTTCTCATTCTTCTTTTCTTCTTCATGAAAAGAAGAATGAGAAGAAGAATGAAAAGAAGAAGAAGAATGAAAAGAAGAATGAGAAGAAGAATGAAAAGAAGAATGAGAAGAATGAAAACAAGAATGAAAAGAAGAAGAAGAAGAATGAAAAGAAGAATGAGAAGAAGAATGAAAAGAAGAATGAGAAGAAGAATGAGAAGAAGAATGAGAAGAATGAAAAGAAGAATGAGAAGAATGAAAAGAAGAAGAAGAAGAATGAAAAGAAGAAGAAGAATGAAAAGAAGAAGAAGAATCTTTTCATTCTTCTCATTCTTCTTTTCATTCTTCTTTTCATTCTTCTTCTTCTTCTTCTTTTCATTCTTCTTCTTCTTTTCATTCTTCTTTTCATTCTTCTTCTTCTTCTTTTCATTCTTCTTCTTCTTTTCATTCTTCTTTTCATTCTTCTTCTTTTCATTCTTCTTTTCATTCTTCTTCTTTTCATTCTTCTTTTCATTCTTCTTTTCATTCTTCTTTTCATTCTTCTTCTTCTTTTCATTCTTCTTCTTATTCTTTTCATTCTTCTTTTCATTCTTCTCATTCTTCTTTTCATTCTTCTTTTCATTCTTCTCATTCTTCTTTTCATTCTTCTTCTCATTCTTCTTTTCATTCTTCTTCTTCTTCTTTTCATTCTTCTTTTCATTCTTCTCATTCTTCTTTTCTCCTTCATGAAAAGAAGAATGAGAAGAAGAATGAAAAGAATGAAAAGAAGAAGAAGAATGAGAAGAAGAATGAAAAGAAGAATGAAAAGAAGAATGAGAAGAATGAAAAGAAGAATGAAAAGAAGAAGAATGAAAAGAAGAATGAGAAGAAGAATGAAAAGAAGAACGAGAAGAAGAATGAGAAGAATGAAAAGAAGAATGAGAAGAATGAAAAGAAGAATGAAAAGAAGCAGAAGAAGAATGAAAAGAAGAAGAATGAATGAAAAGAAGAAGAATGAAAAGAAGAATGAGAAGAAGAATGAAAAGAAGAATGAGAAGAATGAAAAGAAGAAGAAGAATGAAAAGAAGAATGAGAAGAAGAATGAAAAGAAGAATGAGAAGAAGAATGAGAAGAATGAAAAGAAAAATGAGAAGAATGAAAAGAAGAAGAAGAAGAATGAAAAGAAGAAGAAGAATGAAAAGAAGAATGAAAAGAAGAAGAAGAAGAAGAATCTTTTCATTCTTCTCATTCTTCTTTTCATTCTTCTTCTTCTTCTTTTCATTCTTCTTCTTCTTTTCATTCTTCTTTTCATCCTACTTCTTCTTCTTCATCCTCATCCTCATCCTCTTCTTCTTCTTCTGAGGATGAGGATGAAGAAGAAGAAGAAGAAGTAGGATGAAAATAAGAAGAATTCCAAACCGGCAAAAAGTGTATCTGCAGAGCTCCTCTATTCTGCAGATACACTTAGAGGAGCTCTGCAGATACACTTTTTGCCGGCTTGGAATTCTTCTTATTTTCATCCTACTTCTTCTTCTTCTTCATCCTCATCCTCGGAAGAAGAAGAAGAGGATGAGGATGAAGAAGAAGAAGAAGAAGAAGAAGTAGGATGAAAATAAGAAGAATTCCAAGCCGGCAAAAAGTGTATCTGCAGAGCTCCTCTAAGTGTATCTGCAGAATAGAGGAGCTCTGCAGATACACTTTTTGCCGGCTTGGAATTCTTCTTATTTTCATCCTACTTCTTATTCTTCTTCTTCATCCTCATCCTCAGAAGAAGAAGAAGAGGATGAGGATGAGGATGAAGAGGAAGAAGAAGAAGAAGTAGGATGAAAATAAGAAGAATTCCAAGCCGGCAAAAAGTGTATCTGCAGAGCTCCTCTATTCTGCAGATACACTTAGAGGAGCTCTGCAGATACACTTTTTCTCAAATAAATAGATCCAAACAAGAATCTACCCTCTTTCAACAAATAACCCAGCTATATGTGCAACAACAAAATTTTCCCCATATACTTTATACTAAATCATAAAGTCCAGTGTCTCCGTGATTTAAACCAAATAGTAAAAAAGTCCAGTGTCTCGATAAAAAAGAAGAAAATAATAGAAGATGTATTTCTTGCAGTGTTGATTGTTGTGAAAAACCTCAAAAATAAAGAAACTCACAATAGTGCATTACCATAATATCACCAGAAAAAGAGAGAAAAAAAAAATTAATAATATATATATATATATATATATATATATATATATACATATATAATAACAACTTATATATACACATACATGCACACACAAATGTGTATCTTAAATTGTGCAAACTTTGAGTGAAAAAATATATATTAAACACTTGTGAAAAAACCTTCCAAAAACGAAAGGTAATAGAACACTCGTGCTCATAAAATCATGAAGTGATCCACTTAGTGAGATTCCTACCCACACGTGACACTTCTAGTGAGTAAGGCCAATATACCCTTACCAACAGTAGATGGAACTCACGCCTTTTTTTATATATTGTATGGAAATCCTCCCAAGAAACTTTGTCCTCCTCTCCTCCTTCACTTTTTGTTAGGTGCCATCCACATACATAGATCTATAAAGCACGACGTACCTCCATATATGTTTAGAGTTTTAATAAATCCACTTGCATTTGGAGTTGAAAACATAAGCAGTATAGACAAATAGGACTAACCCCACTAAGTGGGGATTACCAGGCAGTTCCCACAGTTCCCAGGCAGTCCACACTCGAGTACCTAGCGATTCCCCAACAAAGATGGCCACTGTGATACTTCCGGTTCCTGCTCCTTGCGTATAACGTCACTTCCTCTTGACGCATTTCGTCACATCCGGGACTTAGTCATAAGAGAGAGGGACTTAGTCTCTCTCTTATGACTAAGTCCCGGATGTGACAAAACGCGTCAAGAGGAAGTGACGTTATACGCAAGGAGCAGGAACCGGAAGTATCACAGCGGCCATCTTTGTTGGGGAATCGCTAGGTACTCGAGTGTGGACTGCCTGGGAACTGTGGGAACTGCCTGGTAATCCCCACTTAGTGGGGTTAGTCCTATTTGTCTATACTGCTTATGTTTTCAACTCCAAATGCAAGTGGATTTATTAAAACTCTAAACATATATGGAGGTACGTCGTGCTTTATAGATCTATGTATGTGGATGGCACCTAACAAAAAGTGAAGGAGGAGAGGAGGACAAAGTTTCTTGGGAGGATTTCCATACAATATATAAAAAAAGGCGTGAGTTCCATCTACTGTTGGTAAGGGTATATTGGCCTTACTCACTAGAAGTGTCACGTGTGGGTAGGAATCTCACTAAGTGGATCACTTCATGATTTTATGAGCACGAGTGTTCTATTACCTTTCGTTTTTGGAAGGTTTTTTCACAAGTGTTTAATATATATTTTTTCACTCAAAGTTTGCACAATTTAAGATACACATTTGTGTGTGCATGTATGTGTATATATAAGTTGTTATTATATATGTATATATATATATATATATATATATATAATTAATTTTTTTTTTCTCTCTTTTTCTGGTGATATTATTGTAATGCACTATTGTGAGTTTCTTTATTTTTGAGGTTTTTCACAACAATCAACACTGCAAGAAATACATCTTCTATTATTTTCTTCTTTTTTATCGAGACACTGGACTTTTTTACTATTTGGTTTAAATCACGGAGACACTGGACTTTATGATTTAGTATAAAGTATATGGGGAAAATTTTGTTGTTGCACATATAGCTGGGTTATTTGTTGAAAGAGGGTAGATTCTTGTTTGGATCTATTTATTTGAGTTTAAGCTTTCAGGGGTTGAAAGTTCTTTCCAATTTGGAATCAGTGTAGGTGAAAGGGTGTTTTTTGTTTTCACATTACATTTATATCATTTTCACATTATATTTATAAGATACACTTTTTGCCGGCTTGGAATTCTTCTTATTTTCATCCTACTTCTTCTTCTTCTTCTTCATCCTCATCCTCAGAAGAAGAAGAAGAGGATGAGGATGAGGATGAAGAAGAAGAAGAAGAAGTAGGATGAAAATAAGAAGAATTCCAAGCCGGCAAAAAGTGTATCTGCAGAGCTCCGCTATTTCTGACAGTTCTCTGACATTCACTCCATACAGCGGTTGAAACATTGTATCTATTTGTTTCCATAAATGGAAACAAATAGATACAATGCTTCAACCGCTGTATGGAGTGAATGTCAGAGAACTGTCAGAAATAGGCTATTTCTGACAGTTCTCTGACATTCACTCCTCAACCGCTGTATGGAGTATTGAATGTCAGAGAACTGTCAGAAATAGCCTATTTCTGACAGTTCTCTGACATTCACTCCATACAGCGGTTGAAACATTGTATCTATTTGTTTCCATAAATGGAAACAAATAGATACAATGTTTCAACCGCTGAGCTCTGCAGATACACTTAGCGGAGCTCTGCAGATACACTTAGCGGAGCTCTGCGGATACACTTTTTGCCGGCTTGGAATTCTTCTTATTTTCATCCTACTTCTTCTTCTTCTTCATCCTCATCCTCAGAAGAAGAGGATGAGGATGAGGATGAAGAGGAAGAAGAAGAAGAAGATGAAGTAGGATGAAAATAAGAAGAATTCCAAGCCGGCAAAAAGTGTATCTGCAGAGCTCCTCTATTCTGCAGATACACTTAGAGGAGCTCTGCAGATACACTTTTTGCCGGCTTGGAATTCTTCTTATTTTCATCCTACTTCTTCTTCTTCTTCTTCATCATCCTCATCCTCAGAAGAAGAAGAAGAGGATGAGGATGAAGAGGAAGAAGAAGAAGAAGAAGAAGAAGTAGGATGAAAATAAGAAGAATTCCAAGCCGGCAAAAAGTGTATCTGCAGAGCTCCTCTATTCTGCAGATACACTTAGAGGAGCTCTGCAGATACACTTTTTGCCGGCTTGGAATTCTTCTTATTTTCATCCTACTTCTTCTTCTTCTTCTTCTTCTTCATCCTCAATCTCATCCTCTTCTTCTTCTTCTGAGGATGAGGATGAGGATGAAGAAGAAGAAGAAGAAGTAGGATGAAAATAAGAAGAATTCCAAGCCGGCAAAAAGTGTATCTGCAGAGCTCCTCTAAGTGTATCTGCAGAATAGAGGAGCTCTGCAGATACACTTTTTGCCGGCTTGGAATTTTTCTTATTTTCATCCTACTTCTTCTTCTTCTTCTTCTTCCTCTTCATCCTCATCCTCTTCTTCTTCTTCTGAGGATGAGGATGAAGAAGAAGAAGAAGAAGTAGGATGAAAATAAGAAGAATTCCAAGCCGGCAAAAAGTGTATCTGCAGAGCTCCGCTAAGTGTATCTGCAGAGCTCCGCTAAGTGTATCTGCAGAGCTCAGCGGTTGAAACATTGTATCTATTTGTTTCCATAAATGGAAACAAATAGATACAATGTTTCAACCGCTGTATGGAGTGAATGTCAGAGAACTGTCAGAAATAGCGGAGCTCCGCTATTTCTGACAGTTCTCTGACATTCACTCCATACAGCGGTTGAAACATTGTATCTATTTGTTTCCATTTATGGAAACAAATAGATACAATGTTTCAACCGCTGTATGGAGTGAATGTCAGAGAACTGTCAGAAATAGGCTATTTCTGACAGTTCTCTGACATTCACTCCTCAACCGCTGTATGGAGTGAATGTCAGAGAACTGTCAGAAATAGCCTATTTCTGACAGTTCTCTGACATTCACTCCATACAGCGGTTGAAACATTGTATCTATTTGTTTCCATTTATGGAAACAAATAGATACAATGTTTCAACCGCTGTATGGAGTGAATGTCAGAGAACTGTCAGAAATAGCGGAGCTCTGCAGATACACTTAGCGGAGCTCTGCAGATACACTTTTTGCCGGCTTGGAATTCTTCTTATTTTCATCCTACTTCTTCTTCTTCTTCTTCTTCATCCTCATCCTCTTCTTTTTCTTCTGAGGATGAGGATGAAGAAGAAGTAGGATGAAAATAAGAAGAATTCCAAGCCGGCAAAAAGTGTATCTGCAGAGCTCCTCTAAGTGTATCTGCAGAATAGAGGAGCTCTGCAGATACACTTTTTGCCGGCTTGGAATTCTTCTTATTTTCATCCTACTTCTTCTTCTTCTTCTTCTTCCTCTTCATCCTCATCCTCATCCTCATCCTCTTCTTCTTCTGAGGATGAGGATGAAGAAGAAGAAGAAGTAGGATGAAAATAAGAAGAATTCCAAGCCGGCAAAAAGTGTATCTGCAGAGCTCCGCTAAGTGTATCTGCAGAGCTCCGCTAAGTGTATCTGCAGAGCTCCGCTAAGAAATAGCGGAGCTCTGCAGATACACTTTTTGCCGGCTTGGAATTCTCCTTCTTCTCATCCATCTTCTTCTTCTCATCCTTCTTCTTCTTCTCATCCTTCTCCTTCTTCTCATCCTTCTCCTTCTTCTCATCCTTCTTCTTCTTCTCATCCTTCTTCTTCTTCTCATCCTTCTCCTTCTTCTCATCCTTCTTCTTCTTCTTCTCATCCTTCTCCTTCTTCTCATCCTTCTTCTTCTTCTCATCCTTCTTCTTCTTCTCATCCTTCTCCTTCTTCTCATCCTTCTCCTTCTTCTCATCCTTCTTCTTCTTCTCATCCTTCTTCTTCTTCTCATCCTTCTCCTTCTTCTCATCCTTCTTCTTCTTCTCATCCTTCTCCTTCTTCTCATCCTTCTTCTTCTTCTCATCCTTCTTCTTCTTCTCATCCTTCTCCTTCTTCTCATCCTTCTTCTTCTTCTCATCCTTCTTCTTCTTCTCATCCTTCTTCTTCTCATCCTTCTCCTTCTTCTCATCCTTCTTCTTCTTCTTCTCATCCTTCTTCTTCTCATCCTTCTCCTTCTTCTCATCCTTCTCCTTCTTCTCATCCTTCTTCTCATCCTTCTCCTTCTCATCCTTCTCCTTCTTCTCATCCTTCTCCTTCTCCTTCTTCTCATCCTTCTCCTTCTTCTCATCCTTCTCCTTCTCCTTCTTCTCATCCTTCTCCTTCTCCTTCTTCTCATCCTTCTCCTTCTTCTCATCCTTCTCCTTCTTCTCATCCTTCTCCTTCTCCTTCTTCTCATCCTTCTCCTTCTTCTCATCCTTCTCCTTCTTCTCATCCTTCTCCTTCTCCTTCTTCTCATCCTTCTCCTTCTCCTTCTTCTCATCCTTCTCCTTCTTCTCATCCTTCTCCTTCTCCTTCCTCATCTCCAAGGGCATTTAAATTAAAGGTACAGTGTTCTGCACTAATTTAAAGGCTCTCTGAAGCCTAGAAACCCTTTTTATAAGTTAAATTCGTAGCGAATAAATTCGCATCGAATCGAATTTCTTCCTCAAATTCGGCGAATCAGCCGAATCGAATTTTTGAATAATTCGCTCATCTCTAGTTGTGAGCTTTAGCCTCTCCCTCATTGAAGGGTGTCCGATGGATACTGGAAGAGGGCATCCAGTGATCCTGAGGCATTGTGAGTACTGGCATGGTCTCAGGGGGACTGTGTGCTATATATCTTGGGTGGAGCAACCAGTAGTATTTCTTGACTAAGACAGCTTCTAAAAGGGGACTCAGTTCTGCCACCTGTGCTTGTTTTCTGCATGGAGACTGTTCAGGGAGGTTCAACTAAAGTGAAATGCTCTCCTGTAAATATTTAGTGAATCTTAAGTATCCCATATTACCCTACACCCCATCCAAGTTCTTCAACAATAAAACCCCCAAAAAGACATCCCCTAGACTGATCCAGAATGGATGGACTCTTGCTGTGTGCCTGGCTCCCTCTGCACTGATTCTGAGGAAGAGCTGGTTAAAATTACAGTGGCTCTTATGGGGGTAGCGTTACTCCTTCATTCAGAGTGCAGGTGTCAGGAGTATGTAACGTGCCAAGTGCAAGGGCCAGATGTCAGGAGTATGTAAAGTACACCGTGCAGGGGTCAGGTGTATGTCATTTACAGAGTGCAGGGGCCAGGAGTATGTAATGTGCCAAGTGCAAGGGCCAGAGGTCAAGAGGATGTAAAGTACACAGTGTGGGGGTCAGGTGTATGTCATTTACAGAGTGCAGGGGTCAGGAGTATGTAATGTGCCAAGTGCAAGGGCCAAAGGTCAGGAGTATGTAACGTACACAGTGTGGGGGTCAGGTGTATGTTATTTACAGAGTGCAGGGATCAGGAGTATGTAACGTGCCAAGTGCAAGGGCCAGCGGTCAAGAGTATGTAAAGTACACAGTACGGGGGTCAGGTGTATGTTGTTTACAGAGTGCAGGAGTCAGGAGTATGTAATATGCCAAGTGCAAGGGCTAAAGGTCAGGAGTAGGTAACATACACAGTGCGGGGGTCAGGTGTATGTCATTTACAGAGTGAAGGGGTCACGAGTGAATGTCGGGAGCTGAATCACTTAATATTATTCCACCTGCTATCCAAAGCCAAAAAAGCCCCGTCTCTGCCTCAGCCCTCCTGCTGAACTAATGAGAACCAGGGAACCAGCAGGGAGCCATGGTCCTCAGAAGTACTCTGCCTGCATCCCATGGAAAATATAAAGTCCCCTCTCTGTCCCCCAACCCCCCTTGCTGGACCAGTGGAGTCTGGGCTTGGTAGAGAAGGATTTGTTCTATCCCCCTATCAGCTGCCCTGTCTGTATTACTATCATGACAATGGCTAAATCTTTAGCACTTTCACCTGACAGTACTCGGGTCGCTGGTTCAAATCCCAACCATGGCACCACCTGCCTGGAGTTTGCATGCTCTCTGTACATCTGTGGGTTTCCTCCAGGTAATCCAGTTTCCTCCTACACTCCAAAGACATGCTGGTAGGTTAAATGGATCCTGTCTAAATTGGCCCTAGTATGTGTATGTATGAATGTAAGTTAGGGACCTTAGATTGTACGCCCCTTGAGGGTTAGGGACTGATGTGAATGTACAATATATATGTAAAGCGCTGCGTAAATTGATGGCGCTATATAAGTACCTGAAATAAATAATGACTGGTTGTATAGACAACACCAAGAAGTAGTGAGTATTTATGACCTGCATCACCAACACATGGATAAAAGAATCTCAATTTCTCTTTTTTTTTAAATTCACAAATGCTCTTGGTTAAAACCAAAGAAAGTAGACATCCATTACAATCTTTTGGGTACATGCCATATATCATAGATTATGTTGGTGTGACATTGTCATAGATTTGGTTTTAACCAAGAAAATTTGTTAATGCAAAAAAATGACATGACATTTTTTTTATTTGTATAAATAAAAATGTAGGTTCTTCTTTTTGTCGTGTGTTGGTGGCAAAATCTGTGCATGTCGTAAATATTCCCAATCTTTTTAATTGAAAATTTGTAATGTGGTCATTTTTATTTCGATATAAACTTGATGGTGGAGGATATGGAATGCTATCAGCAAATTGTTTTCTGAATTCCTATTTAAATTGATATACCCTAGATCTACAGTATCATCTTGGGTTCCCTTTTAAAGACCAAGTGGCAAAGCAGGTATTGGGTGTAAAGAATATATAATTATTTTGTGCATGTTCTGCATCATTTCATATATTTACTGGAATATATTTTGTCATGACTGCAGTTCCACTTAATGGTGAACAAACAAATATTAAAATATCGCCATGTAGCCCATTTCAGTATAAATTAATTAAAAAATATATATATTTTTAAAATACATATGCTGGTAAGCTACATGGATCTGTGTTTATATCAGCGTCCTGCAAGCTTCTGCAGAGCAGAATTCAGACTAAGGGGTGTACAGGGGCGGACTGACAACTCATGGGGCCCCCGGGCAATAGAGGATCATGGGGCCCCTGTGTCCTTGCCCACACTCAAAGCACACCCAAAAAAGCCTATAAAAAGGTTCCAGGGGCATTTCATGGGGCCCCCTACTGACCCCAGGCCCTCGGGCATTGCCCGAGTGCTCAAATGGGCAGTCCGCCCCTGGGGGTGTATAGAAAGTGCATGTACATATGTCCTGTGCGGATAGAGCAAAATGAACATTATCTATTTCCTGTGCTGGTTGAATCTCTTTCAACATTGGGCCACTAGATGGTGCTAAGTATCATTGAAAATTCATTGAAAATTCCAATAATACTTAGCGCCATCTAGTACCCAAATGCAGTGTTTTCCATTTCAAATCTATGAAAAACAATTGTCCAGCACAGGAAATGGCCTAATAACTTTTGTTTTGCTCTATTTGCACAGGACAAATGTATATTCACTTTCACAAGGTGCATTGCTATGCAATTTTTTTCTGAATACACCCCTAAGAGTAGGAAAGCAGAACTAAGTCTCAATCAAGGCTCTGCGGCATTGTTCAATGCTGTCAGTCCAGCACCAGGAGAACAGAGTGATGACTTCACCAGTGTGCTGTAGCTCCTTCGTTGTTTGATGGCCTGGGGCAAGGAAGCAGTAATGCTTACAGCTTCGTCACTGACCCATTGTGGTAGCACCCAGATGTTGTAGAGTTCCCCCTTAAACTCTAACACTTCTAGCAGCTTGTGTTTGTAAAAGCAAGGTTTTTGGCTCTTCTTCCCCCCTCCCTTATTTCCTGTGAGTATAATGTGTACCGGTTTGTATCTGGTATTCTTATCTGTAGCTGCTGTCCAAGGTTATTCTGTAGAGTTTAGGAAGACTTTTGAGTGTACAGAAAGTGAAAGAAGAAATGTATGCTTTGTTACGTAATCATTGGTATATACGCTTGTAAGAAGTTTTCTATAACTCACTTAGCAGATGAGAGAACAAGCCATCTGCTGAACCAAAACAGCGCTGTTTTTAATAAATTATTTGTATTCCTCAAGTCCTTGTCCGGAGTTCTCTGGTTTGCCAAAATTGCTACTACACCCCCCCCCCCCAAACTTACTGAGCCTTACATGCTTCTCACCTAAAATATATCCGAAACCAAAACCTTTGTTTAGTTTTGTATAACATAGGGAGCTGTTAGAACTCCTGTCAGGTCAAACTAGGAGAGATTCACTTTTTTTCCTAATGACCATTTTTTTCCCAATTATCCAATTTTTTCTTCTAATGACCATTGTCAGCAAGACAGAAAGTATTCCAACTATTCCAACAGTAAATAGTCCAAAATACCACAGTTGTCACTGGCACAGAAATTTGAGGACACCTGTTCCGGGTGACAACTGTCTACAAGGGATTTTCTATCACTTTCAAGATTCTATTAAAATGTTTTCCCATCTCAGAGCTGCTGATCTCCTCCAGCCTCTTTCAGCCACTTTCTGTCTACATTGCTGGCTGCAGTGTCAGCTGCATATTATTGCTCTGGACCAACTTCCTGATAGTGACAACAAGTGACCAAGCCTGACTATGTCATGATGGCTATCCGTAGTCTCTACCTGGGGCATGTATCCAGTGGCGTCCCTAGACATGTGTGGGTGGTGCGCGCTGCACCGGGTGACACCTGCCACACGGGGGTCACACTGGACCTGCTCCACGGAGTCCGATCCATTATGCTCAATCCACAGATCCGATCCATCCTGTGGGGATCGTCGGCTTGCTTTACAACTTACCATTAGGTGGAGCGGATCTGGTGTCACCCCATATAGGTTGCATGCCAATGATCCCCGCAGGATGGATCAGATCTGCGGATTGAGCATAATGGATCGGAGTCCGGGGATCATGCAGGAATTTTCGGCATGCAACCTATATGGGGTGACACCGGACCCGCTCCACGAAAAGATAAGTTGTAAAGCAAGCTGACGATCCCGGCAGGATGTATTGGATCTGCAGATTGGGGAGCATAATGGATCGTAGTCCGATCCATTATGCAGGGATCGTCAGAGGGGGTGTCACCAAGTGTTATCGCACTGGGTGACACCAGCCCTAGGGACGCCCCTGCATGTATCTACTTTTTTTCTTTTTCAACATTTTAACTCATTGCAAAAATGTAAATGGACCCTGAGTGACTGAGCAAGCAACACCGACACACAACAACTTATAGGAAATTTTTAAAGATGTTGCATACACATTGGACCAAACTGTTACGTTTTTTTTTTTTCTTACACATATTTTTCCTTCTTTGCTCTGCAGTGTCTGACAATCACAATTTATCCCCTAGAGTTTACTTCTCTACAGTCTTACTTTACTTTTTGGTTGCCTTTGACAGTGAAAACCAATATTTATGTACAGACGCTAAATAATAAATGACTAAGTTATAATTATGGTGGTTCGGTGTTGACCTTAGAGCTGTCATTGACGATGGCGCTTCAGAAACAGCAAAATTTAATGCGTTTCCTCCAATAAATGTCCTTACATAATCTCCCCTTCATTATTTCAAATGTTTATTTTTAAAACTCCATCGTGGTTTTAAGATCTGGAAATGTCAGGCGACCAGGGGAGGTGTTTCTTAAATGTCACAGGAGATAAGATGATTATGACATTTCAGAAACAATGTGTGAATCTCTGATTCAGAGATCAGAAATCTATATATAACAATGTCTATATTGCTTCATCCACAAATACAATGGAAAGTAGCACCTAATGTCTATTCCCTAACGCACTCTTAGCACCCACAGCTGACCTCACTTGAAAAAGGCAAAAAAAAAGACTCAATTCATTTTAAATGGTTCACCTATAAAGCTTAATGGCCTAATGGCTTGACTTTGGAAACTCTCCACTAAGTGGAAGGCCCCTCGAAAAATAGGGGTAACCCAGACTGATAAAAGAAGAAAAGAAAAACGAGACCACCAAACAATTGTCTCAAGAGTCCCAACTCCTTTATCGGTAATTACAAATAAAAACAAGAAATTAAAAGACATCCAATAGCATTTCAGGGGTCAAAGTCCCCCCTTTATCAGGGTTCGGACAATGTAGCAAAACATATCTACTGGATTTATGGCAACAGCTCCCCTTGGAGGCAGATGCATTTGCACAACAATTCTTTCTCCTGTCAGAGTTATATCCAGGAGCCACTGTTTCGAGTCCAATATGTATGTTTTTGCTACATCCAATCCCTGATGAAGGGGGAATTTTGGATCTCAAAACTTGACTGTCTTTTCCCATCCCGTTGTCACATGTAATTACCAATAATGGATTTTGGAGACTTGAGACAATAATTTGACATTCTGTTTTTTTTGTTTATTGTTACTAATGTCACTGTTATTGCTGCATATTGTCATGATTGCCCGTATGTTGCCTTGGATTGCCATGATTGTTAGGTTGTTGCCTGTGTATCGTTATAATTATTTTTGTTACCACTGCATTGTCATAATTGCCTGTTTGTTGCCCATATACTCCCAACAATTGCTCATCTGTAGTCCAGGTATTATCAGGAATGCCATTTTCTCAGTATTGACATGTCACTGTTTTTTGTTTTTTTTTGTCCAAACTAAGGCCTGCGGGCCGGATGCAGCCCTTTTTTACCTTTATCTGGCCCTTGGGGCACTATTCTCCTCACTGACAATAAAGATGAGGCACCAACAGTGGGGCATAATTCCTTCTACTGACAGCAACGATGGAACTCTATTTGCCCCACTAATACCAAAAATGGGGCACTATTCTTCTCACTGACACAAACTATGGGGCACTATTCCTTCCATTGACACTTACAGTGAGCACTATTCCCTCCATTGACACCAACAGTGGGTCCTATTCCATCTACTGACACTAACAGTGAGCACTATTCCCTCCACTGACACCAACAGTGAGCATTATTCCCTCCACTAACACCAACAGTGAACACTATTCCCTCCAGTGACACCAACAGTGGGTACTATTCCTTCCACTGACACTAACAGTGGGCACTATTCCCTCCATTGACACCAACAGTGAGCACTATTCCCTCCACTGACACCAATAATGAGCAATATTCCCTCCACTGACACCAACAGTGGCCACTATTCCTTCCACTGACACTAACAGTGAGCACTACTCCCTCCATTTACACCAACAGTGGGCACTATTCCATCTACTGACACTATCAGTGAGCACTATTCCCTCCACTGACACCAACAGTGGGCACTATTCCTTCCACTGACACTAACAGTGAGCACTATTCCCTCCACTAACACCAACAGTGAGCACTATTCCCTCCACTGATACCAACAGTAGGCACTATTCCTTCCACTGACACCAACAGTGGGCACTATTCCTTCCACTGACACTACCAGTGGGCACTATTCCCTCCACTGACACCAACAGTGGGCACTATTCCTTCCACTGACACTACTAGTGGGCACTATTCCCTCCACTGACACCAACAGTGGGCACTATTCCTTCCACTGACACTACCAGTGGGCACTATTCCCTCCACTGACACCAACAGTGGGCACTATTCCCTCCATTGACACCAACAGTGGGCACTATTCCATCTACTGACACTAACAGTGGGCACTATTCCCTCCACTGACACCAACAGTGGGCACTATTCCTTCCACTGACACTAACAGTGAGCACTATTCCCTCCACTAACACCAACAGTAAACACTATTCCCTCCACTGACACCAACAGTGAGCACTATTCCCTCCACTAACACCAACAGTGGGCACTATTCCGTCTACTGATACCAGCAATCGGACACTATTTCACCCACAAATACCAATGACTACTGAACACAGGTACTGTGCAACTCCCACTGACCACCAAGCCCGAGGCATTGTTTACTCCCAGGGATACGTGGGCATATTCTAAATCCCCTCCCCCCCCCCTTTTGCCGACCAAGGTACGGTCCACCTGAAGTGTAAAGGGCAGTAAAATTTGTTTGGAAAGTTTGGAGACCCTTGGTTTATGAGATCATATTACTATATAATTTAATCCCCTGCAGGTTAGTAACTATCATCAAACCAAAGTACTGCTAGCCACATATTTGGCTACTACACCATTGCTTGCATTTTGGCGCAGTGCACTCCGCATGGTGCTAGGGCCCCCCTCCTTTCCCTGCCCCAATCTCAGGGCTCACCGGCTCTGGAGAGGTTCAAGACATGGGCACTTCTCAGATGTGGGGAACATATATAGCAATTCACAAGCTGAGACCAGGCTCACCTGGAGTCAGTCCTTACCTCCTCCATAGTGAAATATAAGCTTGACCACATCAATCTGGAGCTTACACAGGACTTATTCCCTTCGATCCCATGGGTGAAATGAATAGGTAGCATGTAGGGATGGTATATGAAGTATGTGTAAAGCCAAACTTTTTTTTAAACTTTAGATATTTTCTTTTCCTGTCCAGAACACACAAGAGGATATAACCATTAAAATCTCCCAAAGTGACTGGAGATCCCCTCTTAGAATGAGTTTCCCCACTAGAAGATCTCTCCTCTATTTCTCTTTTGGTGACAACTGAAGTTTTGGATTCCCATCACTTTTGACCCATGTGATTATGGTCACCGGCACAAATAGAGAGAGTGAATATCCTTACCAGGAACACCAACCACATTAACAACCCAAAAGGTCTTCTATCTCTTCTCCACTCCATCTAAAATTAAATTGGCAAAGCACAGGTTCACTTTACGCAGTCATTTGCAAACGCTGGTAAAATTCCAACAATGAACAGGTAAAAATATCTCTGTGTTTACCGCTACTTTGCACAATCTGCAACTTTTTTTTTAGTGAGGCAAATTTTTCCTGACAAATTAAACTTATTAAATTGACCAAATATTCAAGTGTATTTTTTTCCTTTAAAGAAAAATATATTCACTGACCCTTTGCCTGCAGAAATATATAGCTGCAGATTTATTAGATGGGACAGGGTGCATTGAGCAAGTCACTGCAGCCTTGCGTCTGGACGAACGCCATGCCACTTCTCATTAATGCGACACCAGTAACTCCAGCAACATGGAGCGTAAGCAAAATTAATAAAAAAAAAAAAATCCAAAAAATATCCAGAAATCTGCATGAAGACTTAGCCTTGTTTCTTTGCTCTGCTGCTCTGGAAGCAAGCACTGCATAAATAATGTATGTACTTTCCCCCACTTAATTCTAATTAAAGGGAAAGTATGGTGCTCCTGAATATATTTGTATCTAGATATATGCATGACTGAAAAATATAGTTTGAAGTTTTATTTTTATTTTCAAGTCGGATAAATATAAAAATCTTATATTTATTACTTACAGGCAGCAATGTGTGAGTGAGAGGGAAAAGAACAACCCAATCACCGACTTATGCTACGCATGCCATTAAGAACCCATTCCTGTGTTGTGAAGGGGCCTCTTTAGCAATGACATATGTACAATTACATGAATCCAATGCATTTCCTGCCTCTCTGCTAGCAGAAGGTGCCCATTATGTTCTGCAAAGTGTCATTGATCTATCCACTCTTGAAAGAAAACTGTTAAAACTTTAGAAAAATTATATCTATATAGAGGCAGCGCTGTGCCCATCCAGGGTGTAAAAAGATTTGTTGACCCAGGATTCTCATCCAAGCAGGTTGAGGGGCTCCAGGGTTTTCAGAAAATCCAGTTTCCTCATCATTTAATAAAATCCAGTTTGGGACCTGGAGATTTCGTAGAGATCTGGGAGGGATGAAATCTCCAATCTTGGATTCTTGTTTCGAGAACCACCAGCACACTAATGGGGCAGGTGTGTGCTGGACTTTTATTAGTGTAACAAAGGTATAGCGAGCGCTACAAGCAGGTTTGGGTAAGCAGCTAGAACACCGAAAAAGGTAACCAAACAACCTTACAATAATCAATAAAGGGAGAAAGATAGGTGCAGCGCTTTGAATCAGAGTGCAAAAAGAATGCTCTGTAAAGGTATATATGCATATAAATACTCAAGAAAGTAGGTACAATAGTAAACAGTGCGCTAATCAATAAGAAATGTTGAAGCACACACACAGTCCACATCCCAAGTCAATGGTTATAGGAGGGGTGAAAAAATCCTAGGAGCGAATAGAGTGCGCACTCACCAGAAGTGCGTATAAAATACGCATGTAGAGAGGTATACTCTTCAGAATGTCTCTGGCATCAAAGCTCTGGTCAGATCGCACTCCACACCATCCTCTGTCTCACCACGAAGAGCAGTAACCAGGGTTCATCAAACAGTATGGGCGTCAAAGGTACTCCTTAGTCCAGATAGGCACTGTGGGAGATGGTGCTCTCAAGGAGAGCCAGCCAACGTCCCCCTAGTACACAGCACAATGTCCTAGTCCAGAGAGATCTGGGAGGGATGAAATCTACAATCTTGGATTCTTGTTTGGAGAACCACCAGCACACTAATGGGGCAGGTGTGTGCTGGACTTTTATTAGTGACCTTACTATGGATCTGGGCTCCACCCCAGCACATAGAGGAGGTCTCTGCCCAGGAGACAGAAGGGCAAAAATATTTGTTGACCCAGGATTCTCATCCAGGCAGGTTGAAGGGCTCCAGGGTTTTGAGAAAAGCCAGTTTCCTCATCATTTAATAAAACCCAGTTTGGGACCTGGAGCCTGGAGATTTCGTAGAGATCTGGGAGGTATGAAATCTCCAATCTTGGATTCTTGTTTCGAGAACCACCAGCACACTAATGGGGCAGGTGTGTGCTGGACTTTTATTAGTGACCTGACTATAGATCCGGGCTCCACCCCAGCACATAGAGGAGGTCTCTGCCCAGGAGACAGAAGGGCAAAAAGATTTGTTGACCCAGGATTCTAATCCAGGCAGGTTGAAGGGCTCCAGGGTTCAGGGTTTTGAGAAAAGCCAGTTTCCTCATAATTTAATAAAACCCAGTTTGGGACCTGGAGCCTGGAGATTTTGTAGAGATCTGGCAGGGATGAAATCTCCAATCCTGGATTCATGTTTCGAGAACATGGTCTCTGCCCAGGAGACAGAAGGGCTCCACCTAGGGGAGACAGATGGGAGCCAGAGAAGCAAGGGGCTGCAAGCTATGTGCTCAGATTGCCTGGAGGACATAGACAGACCAGGGCCTAGAGGGCAAGGCCTGAGTAGTAGTGCTAAATGTGTAAGCCAGTAGGCTGAACGTGGATCTCTTTGCAAGAGAGAGAAATGCTGAATATTTGTGTACAGCGTTTTTAAAGTGTTTTTTTAACGTTAACATTTTTTTTTTAATAGTCAGTAGGGAAAAGTATTATCTATTTCATCATTTGTTGCTATTCAGCTTTTTTGGCTTTTCCAGCAATTTTTTTTATCACTGATTTAATTTTTTTTTGTTAGGGTAAGGGATTAGAGTTAAAGCGGAGCTCCATCCAAAAGGGGAAGTTCCACTTTAATGCTTTGTCCCCGCTCCCCATTAAGGATTGGCACCTTTGGGGAATTTGACAGGCACCCGCTCCCACTTCCATTGCGACCGCCTAGGCGATCAGAAGCGGAAGTTGTCCTCCTACCTTCCCTCCTCATAGTCTTCTAGGACACGTGAAAGGTCCCAGAAGACTATGGGGCCATTCACGAAGCGCAGCACTTCTCGCGCATGTGCAGTGGGTACCCGGCTGTGAAGCGGCAAGCTGTCACAGCTGGGTGCCCACACTAAAGATGTCGGCACCAGGGAGAGAAGACGGCCGGAGAGACCAGCGGTGGTGAGGACACCACTGGACCAGGTAAGTGGCTGTATTTTAAAAGTCAGCAGCTAAGGTTTGGTTAGGGTTAGGTTGGGGTTAATATTGTCTTCTTTTTATTTATTTATTTATATTTTGTTAGGGTGTTTATTATTATTGTTATTATCTTAATTAAACACCCTAACAAAATATAAATAAATAGCCCCTAACCTTTAAAAACTAAATAAATTATTATTGCTGCTATTATAAAAATAATAACAATAATAATAATAATCGCCCTAACCCTAAAAAAAACTACACTCCGCACTCCTCTCCCTGCACATACTACCCACCGCTATACACTCCACACTTCTCTCCCTGCACATACCACCCACCGCCATACACTCCACACTCCTCTCCCTGCACATACTACCCACCGCCATACACTCCGCATACACTCTCTGCATATACTACCCACCGCGGTACACTCCGCACTCCTCTCCCTGAACATACTACCCCACCGCCATACACTCCGCACTCCTCTCCCTGAACATACTACCCCACCGCCATACACTCGGCATTCCTCTCCCTGAACATACTACCCACCGCCATACACTCCGCATACACTCTCTGCATATACTACCCACCGCGGTACACTCTGTACTCATCTCCCTGCACATGCTACCCATCGCCATACACTCCACATTCTTCACCCTGCGTATACTACCCACCGCTATACACTCGGCACTCCTCTCCCTGCACATACTACCCACTGCAGTACACTCTGTACTTTACATTCTCTATTTAACATTATCACATTTTGCACTGTATTTAACTACACCCCTTTTAAGCCACACCCAACATTTAGCACTGTTTAAACCACTCCCATTTTTTGCTATGACACGCTTAGCATGCCGCATTTCTTTTTTTTCTTTATGCCTAGGGTCCACTTTTGCTTTCAGTGGGACATCCTGCATGCAGCTAATTGCAGGGAGCCACCACTGGATTTTCCGCAGCTAATTGCAAATAGCCATTTTCACAAGTGTAAATGGGGTCTACCTCCCTTCCATTTCAGCGTCACAGCCTCCGCCGGCCCCTTAAGCATTTGACACCTCTAGGAATATCAGATGCCATAGACATAACTTGAAGCCTGTGGGCTCCGATGCAAAAGTTGACCTTGGGGCCACCCTCCGCTTCCACCGCGCCAACATACTCAAAATTATTTAAGATATTTATTCACATATTGAGAGGGTAATTCAAAATATTTTGGAGAAGCTGTCCACATTTAGATATACCTCTCCAATTATTTTGATTACTGGTAAGCAGGCCCCAGTGTAAAATGTAAAAACTGCTTGCAAGAATATATTACAACCTTTTATTTCCACCCCCCCCCCAGTGAAATCATCTCTCTCTCTCTCTCTCTCTCTCTCTCTCTCTCTCTCTCTCTCTCAATTGCACCACACCACAAGTATTGCATGCACTACTTTTTTTAAATGCACTGCAACAAAAGTACCATGCAATCTGGTGTGGGCAGACTTCTTACTGACACCCATTGCAGATCACAAATGGAGTGTGTTTTGCATGCAGTGTAAATTGCACAGGAATGCACAGTACTTTCCCACACGATTCCTTTGCAGGCATGGTGTGAACCAGCCCTGGTTTCTTTAGTTGTTCATCTCTCTTTTTTGTCTGTATGCAAAAAATGATAAATAAAAGTTTGGCTTACTTCACAATGAAGGACATTTCCATTACACATGCTCGAATAATACAGACAGCCAGTATCCTAACCATTCTCAGAGCACTTTGCAGGCAAAACTGTAGTATCCATGACTAAGGTATTGCATATACTACAGCTGCTCCTAAACCTTTAAAGCCTCCACCTACCTCTGTGACCTCCCCAAACCAAAAAAACAACACTGACCCGCATTGGAGTTTAAAGGCCATAGCAGCCATTTTTATTAAACAACAAGATTACAACTTTTTTTTATCAAAAATACAAATTCTTTATAATAACTCACCGAACATTAATCACCATACTGTTATTCTGGATTACCTCATTAAAGTCTAGGGTCTTAGAAGGCAACTTGTATATCAACCAACCGGCTGTATCTACCATCAGCATAGACTTCAAGGCTCTCAGCCTCAAATACACTGACTCGTGGAAAATTTCCTAAAAATTACCCTTGATACAGCCAACTTACTCCTGAACCATTACTGCAATAAATTTGCTAGGGTAGGTACACCCATACCTGTGATGGGCCCAACCCACCATACTCCAAAATTTTAAAACCATCACTGCCTTCCAAGACACTGAGACCCCTGCCAACTGCTATGACAAAAGAAACCCGGAAAGCAAGCGAACCTCCCAAAACACAGGAACACGACCAAGCAACCACTCTACCAGGAAACTGCCCAAGAACCACCAAAAGGACAAGAAGGACCAAACAAGTTGAGCCCCACGAGCTGCCAAACAAGTCGTTCGGGAGGGAAGGCAGGAAAAATTTGTTCTACGCTGTCCCAACTCTGACTGACTCCAACCACTTTCTTCGCGAGCCACCCAGTCCCTCTTAAGCCACACCCGAACCCCCTCCAATCAGCTAATACTTTCTCTTTTTAAACAAAAACTCCTCTATTAATCCTACGTTGCTCCACCTATCCTGCCAACCTAGTCATGCCAGGCCTTCCGCCTATGCAGCTCATCTAGCTCCAGGCCTTATTCTTAATATGAAAGTTAATGCTGCTGTCTGGTGAACAATCACCACATGAACTTTTTACCTGTCTGTACAGATTTTTGGACTACAGAGCCTGCCGAGCGTTGATTCCTTGTCTGTCCTACACTGAGCACTGACTGGACTGACACGGGGAGATGGGCTCTCAGCGTCCATCCAAACATCTGCAACTGTTCCTGCTCACTTTTCATCTTCTGTCCAGTTCTACATAAGACATCACAGGGCATGTGAGGAGGGGGATGGGCAGAGGGAGATAATATATTTAATAGGAGAAGACTTCTTGGCAGGATGGCTAAGGGGTGGATATTAACTCTTTCAGAAAAGTAGAAGGAAAACAGCACATTGTGATACATGGAAGGAATATGCTTTTGCTTTGAAGAACAGGAGTTGACAGGTAGTTCCCAGGGCCCTCTGGAGCAGGGGCCAGGTCACAACTGCGACCTCTGTTGTTACTCTAGTGTCAGATGCCTGTGTCCCCCACTGCACAACATGGTGTTCCTCTGACCCCTAAATTACTGGTTGGAAAAAGGAACCACAGCACATGTCAGGGAGGAGACATGGGCCACTGAAGAAGTAAGCATACTACCAAGACACAGTTGATTTAATTGATTAACTGTGAATCCACCCACCTCTTCACCTTTTCCTCAACAACTTTTCAAATATATTTGTTTTCACCCTCTGTATTCTGGGTTTAGGAAGCGTCATAGTCCATTTCCAAGTTCTTTACAAGGTTGACCCTTCAACGTACTACTCCATAAAGTACTACATTCACTGTCTCTAAACATTTGCCCCAAAATTCACCTGAATTTTTGATTTCCCCATAAGGTTTTGCTTTAGGCTAAGCTCTCAGTACATTTCAACAGCCTATTGCATTTTCTGGCCATTTCTCCACGTGTTTTGGTTAGCAATTACCAGGCATTCAGAGAGGCAGCCTGAAAATGCTCAGAAAAGGTTATTGCGTCAAAAAAGTGCTTAAGCAATTTTTGACCATTTGGAAATTGCCTAAAAATTGCTTGGTAACTGCTTCTATCGAATGAGGTACTTCTCAAGCACTTTCATTTGAACTATCCGATTCTTCTATAGATGCATTTAGAAGTTGTAGAGCTGTTCAGTATCTAACTGCTTACTTCAATCGTCCATTATTAGAAAAAGGTGAACAGAAATTCAGGACCGTCATATTGCGAATCATCCACTCCCATGCATGTCAGCATAAATGTTTAGAGTAGCCCTGCCATTATTTACTACTTGCAAAAATGTGCTTGTTCTTTGAACGGGGTCCATAGAAATTGCCGGCAGTATTTATATGACAGCTGTATGATGAATTCCAATGTGCTTTATATTTTGTACAGCATTATGTATGGAATGGAGTGCTAAAAGGTATAATGAAGGCCCATTGAGCCCCATAGGGAAAGGGAGCCTTGACTGCAGGTAGCATGGCACAGAGTATGGGTTATATAGTTACCTAGTTAGTCTGGCTGAAAAAAGACAAAAGTCCTTCCTGTTCAACCATAAAAAAAAAAAAGTTTTAAACTTACACCCACAGTTGATCCAGAGGAAGGCAAAAAAAACCAGCAAAGCATGATCCAGTTTTCCCCTGTAGGGAAAAAAATTCCTTCCTGATCCCCCGAGAGGCAATCGGACATTCCCTGGATCAACTTTACCTATAAATGTTATATCCAGTTATATTCTGTGTATCTAAGAAAGAATCCAGGACTTTTTTTAAAGCAATCCACTAAGCTGACAAGAACCAACTCTTGAGGGAGTCTATTTCACATTTTCACAGCTCTGACTGTGAAGAAACCTTTCCATGTTTGGAGATTACATTTCTTTTCCTCCAGACATAAAGAGTGCCCCCTTGTCCTCTGTGATGACCTCAGGTTCCCTTAATGAACCACTGATCTATTATACATGTTGATCATATCTCCCCTTATGTATTATATATGTTGATCACATCCCCCTTATGTATTATACATGTTGATCATATCCCCCCTTATGTATTATACATGGAGATCATATCCCCCTTATGTATTATACATGGTGATCATATCCCCCCCTTATGTATTATACATGGTGATCATATCCCCCGCTTATGTATTATACATGGAGATCATATCCCCCCCCTTATGTATTATACATGGAGATCATATCCCCCGCTTATGTATTATACATGGAGATCATATCCCCCCCCTTATGTATTATACATGAAGATCATATCCCCCCTTATGTATTATACATGTTGATCATATCCCCCTTATGTATTATACATGGAGATCATATCCCCCTTATGTATTATACATGGTGATCATATCCCCCCCTTATGTATTATACATGGTGATCATATCCCCCCCCTTATGTATTATACATGGAGATCATATCCCCCCTTATGTATTATACATGGAGATCATATCCCCCCTTATGTATTATACATGTTGATCATATCCCCCCTTATGTATTATACATGGAGATCATATCCCCCTTATGTATTATACATGGAGATCATATCCCCCCTTATGTATTATACATGGTGATCATATCCCCCCTTATGTATTATACATGGAGATCATATCCCCCCTTATGTATTATACATGTTGATCATATCCCCCCTTATGTATTATACATGGTGATCATATCCCCCCTTATGTATTATACATGGAGATCATATCCCCCCTTATGTATTATACATGGAGATCATATCCCCCCTTAATCTCCTCTTCTAAAGAGAGAAAAAATTCAGTTCCTCTAATCTTTCCTCATAGCTGAGCTCCTCAATGCCTCTTATCAGTTTGGTTGCCCTGCTCTGCCCAATGTTCTTTTTGTGAATTGCTGCCCAAAACTGAACTGCATATTCCAGATGAGGTCTTACTAATGATTTGTACCGGGGTAATATGATATCTCTCTCTGGAGTCTATACCTCTTTTAATACAAGAGAGGATTTTGCTCGCTTTAGAACCCGCAGCTTGGCATTGCATGCCATTATTAAGCTTGTGATCTACCAGAACTCCCAGATCCTTCTCCACCATTGACCCCCCAGTTGTACCCCCCCTAGTATGTAGTGGGATTACAATGTATGAATTTGAGCTGTCAAAGACAATTGGCTTGCACTTCCTGAAGACGATCCATGATTGAAACGCATCAAAGTTTGATGACACAACGTACGCTGACGTCACTTCCGCCCTTTGGAACGCACGCCGCCTGGAGAGCTAACCACCATAGCAGTGGCCATTTTCTCATTGCTTAAGCAACAAGGCTGAGTACACCAGGTGCCAGGTTATGGGCACTTCTTTTGTGAGTGTAATACTTGCAGTCATTTCACTGTAATTAAAGGAAAAGCGGTTTTACAGTATGGGATGTCTACTTTGTTGTTTTTTATACATGTTGACCATTTGCCTATGCTGCCTGTGGAGGACAGGAGAGAGTTGATATTGACATAGCTCATCTTGGAGGAACAAGAGGTTACCATTAGCAACACTGTTTTACTGGGATAGTCACAAAAGCGCAAACGACCATCCTAGAGATAGGTGGTCATTAGATGACGGTGAGTGTTAGTCCATGTGGGGCACCGGTTTGAGCACAGTGGAGCACCTGTTGTATTGTAAAAGGAGTTCACAATCAAGATTATCAGCACTCTGCACCATTTTCTTACATAGTTACATCGTTAGTCTGGCTGAAAAAAAGACAAAAGTCCATCCAGTTCTTCCATAGAAAAAAAAAAAAAGCTATAATCCTATACCCACAGTTGATCCAGAGGAAGGCAAAAAAAACCCCCAGCAAAGCAGGATCCAATTTTCTCCTGCTGGGAAAAAAAATCCTTCCTGATCCCCCGAGAGGCAATCGGATATTCCCTGGATCAACTTTACCTACAAATGTTATATCAAGTTATATTCTGTGTATCTAAGAAACAATCCAGGACTTTTTTGAAGCAATCCACTGAGCTGGCCAGAACCAACTCTTGAGGGAGTCTATTCCACATTTTCACAGCTCATGGTGATCATATCCCCCCTTATGTATTATACATGGAGATCATATCCCCCCTTATGTATTATACATGGTGATCATATCCCCCTTATGTATTATACATGGAGATCATATCCCCCTTATGTATTATACATGGAGATCATATCCCCCCTTATGTATTATACATGGAGATCATATCCCCCTTATGTATTATACACGGTGATCATATCCCCCTTATGTATCATACATGGAGATCATATCCCCCCTTATGTATTATACATGGAGATCATATCCTCCCTTATGTATTATACATGGTGATCATATCATCCCTTATGTATTATACACGGTGATCATATCCCCCCTTATGTATTATACATGGAGATCATATCCCCCCCTTATGTATTATACATGGAGATCATATCCCCCCTCATGTATTATACATGGAGATCATATCCCCCCTTATGTATTATACATGGAGATCATATCCCCCCTTATGTATTATACATGGAGATCATATCCCCCCTTTTGTATTATACATAGTGATCATATCCCCCCCCTTATGTATTATACATGGAGATCATATCCCCCCTTTTGTATTATACATAGTGATCATATCCCCCCCTTATGTATTATACATAGTGATCATATCCCCCCCTTATGTATTATACATGGATATCATATCCCCCCTTATGTATTATACATGGAGATCATATCCCCCCCTTATGTATTATACATGGTGATCATATCCCCCCTTAATCTCCTCTTCTCAAGAGAGAATACATTTAGTTCTTCTAATCTTTCCTGATAGCTGAGCTCCTCCATGCCTCTTATCAGTTTGGTTGCCCTTCTCTGTACTTTCTCCAGTTCCCTAATGTTCTTTTTGTGAATTGGTGCCCAAAACTGGACTGCATATTCCAGATGAGGTCTTACTAATGATTTGTATCGGGGTAATATGATATCTCTCTCTTTGGAGTCTATACCTCTTTTAATACAAGACAGGATTTTGCTCATTTTGGAAACTGCAGCTTGGCATTGCATGCCATTATTAAGCTTGTGATCTACCAGAACTCCCAGAATCCTTCTCCACCATTGATTCCCCCAGTTGCACCCCCCTAGTATGTATGATGCATACATATTCGTAGCCCCAAAGTGCAGAATTTTACATTTATCAACATTAAACCTCATTTGCCACATAGTTGCCCCATTAAACAGTGCATTGAGGTCGGCTTGTAAGTTGGAGACATCCTGTAAGGACGTTATTCCACTGCACAGCTTGGTGTCATCTGCAAAGACTGAAATGGGATTTATAATCTCAGACCCTATATTGTTTATAAATATATTAAAAAGTTTGGGTCCCAACACTGAACCCTGGGGTACACCACTGATGACCCCAGACCATTCAGAGTATGAATCATTAACCACTACTCTCTGAATACCATTTTATAGCCAGTTTTCTATCCATTTACATACGGATTTTTCCAAGCCCGTAGACCTTACCTTACAAATTAACCATGTCAAACGCTTTTGCAAAATCCAAGTATACCACGTCCACCCCTGTGTCCAAGTATACCACGTCCACTGCCACCCCTCTGTCCAAGGTCTTGCTCACCCCCTCATAAAAAGAAATCAGATTTGTTTGACAACTTCTGTCTTTCATGAATCCATGCTGTCTGTTGCTTAAAATATTTTTTCTCCAGCAATAACTCCTCTATGTGATCTTTTATTAAACTCTCCAGTATCTTCCCAACTATAGAAGTTAAACTAACAGGTCTATAATTACTTGCTAAAGATTTTGATCCCTTTTTAAATATAGGCACCACATTGGCCTTACACCAATCCAGTGGTACTATGCCAGTCATTAAAGAGTCCCTAAAAATGATAAACAATGGCTTTGAAATGACAGAGCTCAATTCTTTAAGGACCCGTAGGTGTATGCCATCCAGTCCAGGTGCTTTATTCACCTTTATTCTGTCTAAATATTTTTGGATCATATCAATTGTGAGCCAATGTGGATCAGCTAGAGCTGTGTCAATAGCATGCCCATTATGGACAAGAGCTCCGCCATGGTTCTTTGTATACACAGAGCTGAAGAAGGTATTTAATAAATTTGCCTTCTCTTTGTCCCCAGTCACCCACTCTAGATTATTTTGTAAAGGGCCTACATGCTCGGGCCGAACCTCTTTACTATTAATATATTTGAAGAATTTTTTGGGGTTGGTCCTGCTATCTTTTGCAGTCTGTCGTTCGTTTTCAATTTTTGTGGCCTTTATTTCCTTTTCGCATATTCTGTTATATTCTTTGTAATGCTTAAATGATGATAGTGTTCCTTCATTTTTATATTGAATAAAAGCTCTTTTCTTATCTATAGCTTTTTTAACTTTGGCCGTAAGCCACATAGGTTTGATTTTTAGCCTTTTAAACTTGTTGCCCATGGGAATATATTTTGCAGTGTGTTCACATACAGTCTTTGAAGAACTCCCATTTCTGCGTTGTGTTCATCGATGCCAATATTCCCTCCCAGTCTAAGTCTTGGAGAGCAGCTCTCAGCCTTGGAAAATTAGCTCTCTTGAAATTGAGAGTTTTTATTTTTCCCGTATGTGCTTGCTGTTTACAGCTAACAATAAATTAAATCATGTTATGGTCACTGCTACCCAGATGTTCTTTTATATGGACATTCGTAATAAGCTCTGCATGGTTTGAGTTTACCAGCTCCAGCAAAGCATCATTCCTAGTAGGGGCCTCTATAAACTGTACCATAAAATTGTCCTGTAGTAGGTTTAAAAATGTTTGCCCTTTAACTGTTCCTGCAGTACCATTACTCCAGTCAATTTCCAGGTAGTTAAAATCTCCCATTACTATCACTGTCCCAGCCCTTGCAGACCTTTCCATCTGTGCAAGGAGCTGAGTTTCCACTTCCTCATTAACACTGGGAGGCCTATAACAAACTCCAATGATTACCTTTGTAGTACACACCCCCCATGTGCAGTTCCACCCATAATGCTTCAGCTCATCAATCTCTCCATCAACTAGGTCCTCTTTCACACTCCCTCTGAGATCACTTCTCACATAGAGACAGACACCACCACCTTTCCTATTTACTCTGTCTTTCCTAAAGAGAACCTAGCCAGGAATATTAATGGCCAGTCATGTGAAGAATGAAGCCAAAATTCAGCAATATCAATTAAATCATAGTTCTCTTCATGCACCAAAGCTTCCAACTCCCCTATTTTGCTTGGCAGACTTCTGGCATTGGTGAACAAACACTTTAATCGATTGTCACCTTGTGCATACGTATTTTACATATTTTTTATTTTCTTACAAATGGTACCAATTCCACTGGTTATTTGTAACATGGGAACCTTCTTATCTGCCATAGCCTCCCCCCATCTTTCCCCATTCCATCCACCAATAAGTACTGACGCCTGTCTGATCTGTCTACCCCGTTATAATCTAATTCTCCCTCCCCCCTCGATCCTAGTTTAAATACTCCTCCAGCCTTCCCATAAACCTCTCCCCCAGCACAGCAGACCCCCTTCCATTTAGGTGCAGACCATCTCTAGCATGTAGGTTGCACCCCAATGAGAAGTCAGCCCAGTGCTCTAGAAATCCAAATCCTTCCCTCTTACACCAGGTCTTCAGCCATGCATTGAGTTCTCTAATCTCCCCATCTTTCCTGAGTTGTGCATGGCACAGATAATATTCTTATTATATTTTTTCACTTTTTGGGACTGATTTATCTATTTTATGGTTTATGTAAATTTATTACACTATTTATGCGCGGTCCATATGGTTATTAAAAGACAATTGGCTGTTTGGGCACATGGTGAGGGGGCAGGGTCTGAACTCCATAAAAGACTTACTCTGAGGTAAAATTCTCATTCAAGAGCAGTTACAGAACAGTTGACCGTCTGCCCCGTTATCTGTTTTTAGGTTGGTTTGTCACAGCTTTCTCGGTGGTTTTTGACCTTGCCAGCGTTAAATGTTTCCTTTAATGGGCTATGCCTTTGAGTGCAAGTTCGATCAGTCTAAAGTCTGCCACTCATGGTACCGACAGGCCTGATTGAGTTAGTATTCAAGAGTGCTCACAGCACAACTGTGACTAGCACTGGTTAAAATTTTTGTGTTGGAAATTTCAATAAAGCTGTGGCCTTACCCTTTCCAATTTAACCTGTCTTAGACAGACCATACATGAAGCAAATTCTTTCCTGCAACCACGAGTCCATTCCCCTATCAACACTGACAGGGGAATCTCTGCCACCGAGCCATTGTGTTCTCCCAGTGGGGGATGCGGGAGGATCGATCATTTTGGTACATTCAGCCTGCCGTTACATGGTTTGAACCGTCTAGGCCAACTTTAGTGTCGTTTCTTGGGCAAGGTTATTGGTGGATATGTTTTTTTCTGGTTTTAGGCCTATGCTCCTGAGCAGTCAAGAGTACTGGGGTGGAGTATGTAACATGGAGAGCTATGTGTGGATTGTGATGGTTTAAAGTGTGCAAAATTCAGTACAGCGCATGGGGTGTGGGGGTCCGTTGTATGTAATGTACAGTACACTACATGAACAATGACGGTTTGGAGTCTGTAATATACAGTGCAGTGAATGGAGTGTTGGGTGCAGAGAACATACAGTGCCCTGAGTGTGGGGGTCCAAAGAATGTAACATACACTGCTGTGGATGGAGTGTGGGGGGTACAAAGTATGTAACTTACAGCACAGTGATTGGACTGTTAGGATGCAGAGTATGTAATGTACAGTGCAGTGTATGGAGTTTTGGGGTGTAGAGAACATATAGTGCTCTGTATGGAGTGTGGGGGTCCATAGAATGTAATATACACTGCCGTTTATGGAGTGTGGGGGTTACAGAGTATGTAACGTACAGCATAGTGATTGGTGTGTTAGGATCCAGAGTATGTAGTGTACAGGGCAGTGTATGGAGGTTTGGGGTGCAGAGAACATACTGTGCTCTGTATGGAGTGTGGGGGTCCATAGAATGTAACATACACTGCCGTTTATGGAGTGTGGGGGTTACAGAGTATGTAACGTACAGCACAGTGATTGGTGTTTTAGGGTCCAGAGTATGTAATGTGCAGCACAGCGCATGGAATGTTGGCGTGCAGACAACATACAGTGCCCTGTTTGGACTGTGGGGGTCCATAGAATGTAACATACACTGCCGTGTATGGTGTGTGGGGGGTTACAGAGCATGTAACATACAGCACAGTGATTGGAGTGTTAGGGTCCAGAGTATGTAATGTGCAGCGCAGTGTGTGGAGTGTTGGAGTCCAGAGTATGTAACTTACAGTGCTCTGTATGGACTGCAAGGGTCCAGAGTATGTAATGTACAGTGTAGAATATGGGATGTGTGGGTTCAGAGTACATAATGTAAAACGCGGAGTATAGGATGTTGGAGTCGAGTATGTATGTGGAGGGCAGTGTATAGAGTGTGGGAGTCCAGAGTATTTAATGTTGAGAGCAGTGTATAGAGTGTGGGAGTCCAGAGTATGTAGAGTTTAGTGCAGTGTATAGAGCGTGGGAGTCCAGAGTATGTAATATTTAGTGCAATGTATAGAGTGTGGGAGTCCAGAGTATGTAATGTTTAGTGCAGTGTATAGAGTGTGGGAGTCCAGAGTATGTAGAGTTTAGTGCAGTGTATAGAGTGTGGGAGTCCAGAGTATGTAATGTTTAGTGCAGTTTATAGAGTGTGGGAGTCCAGCGTATGTAATGTGGAGAGCAGTGTATAGAGTGTGAGAGTCCAGAGTATGTAATGTTTAGTGCAGTGTATAGAGTGTGGGAGTCCAGAGTATGTAGAGTTTAGTGCAGTGTATAGAGTGTGGGAGTCCAGAGTATGTAATGTTTAGTGCAGTTTATAGAGTGTGGGAGTCCAGCGTATGTAATGTGGAGAGCAGTGTATAGAGTGTGGGAGTCCAGAGTATGTAATGTGAAGAGCAGTGTATAGAGTGTGGGAGTCCAGAGTATGTAATGTGAAGAGCAGTGTATAGAGTGTGGGAGTCCAGCGTATGTAATGTGGAGAGCAGTGTATAGAGTGTGGGAGTCCAGCGTATGTAATGTGGAGAGCAGTGTATAGAGTGTGGGAGTCCAGAGTATGTAATGTTTAGTGCAGTGTATAGAGTGTGGGAGTCCAGAGTATGTAATGTGGAGAGCAGTGTATAGAGTGTGGGAGTCCAGAGTATGTATTGTGAAGAGCAGTGTATAGAGTGTGGGAGTCCAGAGTATGTAATGTTGAGAATAGTGTATAGAGTGTGGGAGTCCAGAGTATGTAATGTTGAGAATAGTGTATAGAGTGTGGGAGTCCAGAGTATGTAATGTTGAGAGCAGTGTATAGAGTGTGGGAGTCCAGAGTATGTAATGTTGAGAGCAGTGTATAGAGTGTGGGAGTCCAGAGTATGTAATGTTTAGTGCAGTGTATAGAGTGTGGGAGTCCAGAGTATGTAATGTTGAGAGCAGTGTATAGAGTGTGGGAGTCCAGAGTATGTAATGTTTAGTGCAGTGTATAGAGTGTGGGAATCCAGAGTATGTAATGTTTAGTGAAGTGTATGGAGTGTGGGAGTCCATAGTATGTAAAGTACAGTACAGTGTATGGAGTTTGAAAGTCTTGAGTATGGAATGTACAGTGCAACATATGGAGGGTAGTGACCCAGACTATATAATGTACGGTGCAGTATACAGAGTATTGGGTTCCAGAGTAAGTAATGTACAGTATAGAAATATGAAATGTACCGTGATCTGGCATCTCAGTCCAGGATGCAGATGCTGACACTAGATGATGACTGAACAAAGATGGAACCATCCTTCTGGAAAGAAAAGCAGATAAAGGCAATATCAGGGGGAGTACTGCGATCTCTGAGAGGCAGTACATACCTGCAAGTGTTTCATTTATGCATTACTTGGCATGCAGACACTTAAAATAAAATATATAACTGATGCTCGATCCACTTTATTTCACACTCTTGTGCTCCGTATCCTCCTCCTTCCCACCTTTGTAGCCTTGACATTTTTTTTTCCCCTGAATAACAAAGCGGCATACGGCACCACATCATAACCACTTCTGCTAGGTTATATAATATTTAATGGCATTGGTGTGACCAGCACATTTTCCTCTTTTGAGGTTATAGATAAAGACAGCCAACCTCCAGCACGCAAGACAGGTTATTCTAGAAAATGCATTTTCTCTTTCCTTTGCCTGCGGGATAAACCTTGAACATTATGCAACGAGACAGAAAATTGTCCTCGGGAAGATGACAGCCTGAAGTGGAGATTTCAGGGCGATGGAACTCGGGAACTCACTTGGGGCTGTTCTGGTGGCTGCTGGCTAGTACAGCACAGGGAAGGATTGAACACACTGTGACTGATATCTGCTTCCAGCACTGGAAATATTTTAAGGTCAATCTGGTATATATCATAAATATACAATTCTGTACTGTTGGCTTGTATCACATCATAGGAAAGAAATAACTGGGACCATTTTCTACAATCTATAAAAAAAAAAAGCCAGAGACAGTCTGATGATAAGGTGTCAGACATTGGTGTCCTCCTGAGAAGCTAATAGAAAGTTACTTAAAGCGGAGGTACAGCTGAAAAAAATGTACAAAAAAAGTCAGCAGCTATGAAAACTGTAGCTGCTGACTTTTAAAATACAGACACTTACCTGTCCCTCGGTCCAATGGTGTCCTCAGCACCGCTGGTTTCACAGGCCGTCTTCTCTCCCTGGTGCTGGCATTTTAGTGTGGGCACCCGGATGTGATAGTTTGTGGCTTCACAGCCGGGTGCCCACTGCGCATGAGCGAGAAGTCCTGGATTCTTTCTTAGATACACAGAATATAACTGGATACTAACATTTATAGGTAAAGTTGATCCAGGGAATATCCGATTGCCTCTCGGGGGATCAGGAAGGAATTATTTTCCCTGCAGGAACAAATTGGATCATGCTTTGCTGGGGTTTTTTTTTGCCTTCCTCTGGATCAACTGTGGGTATAGGATTATAACTTTTTTAATGGTTGAACTGGATGGACTTTTGTCTTCTTTCAACCAGACTAACTGTGTAACTATGTAAGAACAGACAGTACACAGTCCACATGTGCTGGGCTGCTTCACTACAACAAGGAAAAAAGAAAATGTATGCAGAGAAATGACATAGAGTATGCCATAGATGCAGCTACAAACTATAATTATAAACACTGCCTATCACTGGCTGAAGACTATATCTTCTGAATACTGATGTAGTTGCACAAAATACATGAACACTATATTCCAACAGTACCAATTCAGGTCAGGGCTCTTTGGAGGACACTTGAGTCCCTCCACACCAAGCCCATCAAACCATGTATTTATGGACACAGAGACCCTGTGAATGAATGTTTTCACTTGACCAACACTTGAATATGGGTTTAAAAAAATTCTTGCACAGGAGGCCCTTGGTGATCCAAGTCATATTATGAAAGCTCCTTTGTAAGGTGATAAAACAATGAGAACCTAACAGAGGTTTAAACCCTTCCTTCAGCCAACATTAAAAAACAAGTTTTAACTTGAGTTGGGCTTTTGTTTATAATCGTGCTATTGGCTTTGGAGCAATCTGTATGACATTAGGAGAAAGCGTGTCCTTTGTCTTCAGTACTTACAGGTTTAATGTTATGGTCTTTTTTGCAAGGTTTTTACAGCTATCAAAATGCTTTAGGACCTTCCTGAATATATTTCATTCTCTCATGCCCCACTTTTATTGACCTTATTTGATATTAATAGAAAAGAAAATACAGTGAGAGGCAAATGAGGCCAGGCAACATGTACGCATGGTATAATATGCTTGTCTTTTAGGCATTTGTAACTATTTCATTGCCTGCAAACAAATGTAGGTTCTATATGGTAATAAATGCCTGTCCTTCCCAATTTGGGCAAAGAAGGAGAGCGGTAATATGTATGGGGGTGGTGCTCTATGTTTCCAACAGTACACAAACTCTCTTACCAAGGGGCAAAGACTAAGGAGTGACTTCATCACTGCCCACCAAAAAATGGGCTGGAGCTTGGCTGAATGACTGCTTGCAGACTGCAGTCTTTGGGGTTGCCCAGTTGTTGGCAGCTGTCAGACCAAATCAGGCGCTGTACAATATTGTGTTGTGGTTAAGCTTTTCTGAAAAAGCCAGAGTACCTAAGAGTGTGCCAAAGCAGAGGGAACACTTCATTGATGCTCTCCCCAGCTAATGCACTTCCCTTTGTTTCCCACCACCAGGACTGCAGACAAACACTCAGTACTTACACTCATGAAATAGCTCACAGGTGCCAAACTGGTGACCCTCCAGCTGTTGCCAAACTGCAAGTCCCATGTTCCAGACATTGCAAGATTGACAGTTACAAGTATGACTCCCAAAGGAAGAGGCATGATGGGACTTGTAGTTTTGCAACAGCTGGAGAGCCACCAGTTTGACATACCTGAAGTAGCTTGTAGCTCATTCCACTTCCTACCATGTGGCAATACTGGTGCTTGGGGAGACAATGGAGCAGAGTGGGGGGAGGTAATGGTGGTGCTGGAGGGATGCAAAGAGGACCTGTTGGTTTACCATGCAATGGAGTGCACGTGGACAAGCATTCTGCTTTCCCCTCACAGTTCTCTAAGGCCCCTTTCACATAAAGGGTCTGATCAGGTCTGCCTGTCAGTTTTTCAGGTGGACCTGATTGGACCCTCCATTAACCCCTATGAACCTGCGGGTGTAAACAGATTTGTGTCTGTTTACATCTGCCTACCTCAAATCTTGTCTCCTTAAAAAAAAAATGTAACAGGATCTTTCCCCTTCCATCTAGGTGGATCAGATGGGAGGGCAGTTGGGTGTAAATGGACAGCAGAGTCTGTTTACTCCAGGTCCCCTATAGAGTAGAGTGGGCTTTGTTTGTGTTCACTTTACATAAACCGAATGGACATGGACCTGTCATCCATCCATGTGAAGGGGGCCTGACGGTTTATCTATCAATCACTGCAAATATGGAGGTAAAGGGACTGCTCATCTGCTTACATTGCTGCCTAATGTGTTCTGGCTCTCTCAAATAATTCTTAAAATTAAATAGTAGAGGGTGAACCTATCAGTATTGCTTAAGGTGTATGTAAACCCTAATTCGATTTTCCATGTGCCTTGCATCTCACCTTACTGTATTCAGTTTTAAGTAAATTATTTTTTGTGAATTTATTACAAAGTTTCTTACCTGGAGGCCCAGCCACTAACAGCA
Organism: Staurois parvus; assembly: GCF_062004578.1. NCBI lineage: Eukaryota > Metazoa > Chordata > Amphibia > Anura > Ranidae > Staurois > Staurois parvus. The sequence continues at coordinate 4,253,062 of NW_028317969.1, forward strand.
CTTCTTGTTGTAGGCTGACAATGCTATGCCACTGCCTTGCAATAAGTAGCAGTGTTGTCAGTGTGCTATGTGTGGTCTTTCAGTTGACCATTGGGCTGCCATTCTGCTAGATGTGATAGGCATTTCAATAACTAATGTAGTAGTTGTAGTGCACTTGGCAGGCTGATACTCCTACTACTTATTGAGAGGCTGCTACCTGAAAAGATTAGCGGTAATGGGTTAGAGAGCATGAGTACAAAGTATTATTGGAGACTAGTACAAAGGATTAGAGGTGACATTGAGTTAGAGGAAATGGGCACATAGAATTAGAGGAGGTGGGTACAAAGGATTTCAGGTGATGAGCACAAAGGTTTGGAGGGAACGGGTACAAAGGGGTTGAGGAGTTGGGTACAAAGGGCTAGAGAGGATGAATACAAAGTATTAGTGGAGACTGTTACAAAGGATTAGAGGTGACATCGAGTTAGAGGAAATGGGCACATAGAATTAGAAGAGGTGGGTACAAATGATTTTAGGTGATGGGTACAAAGGATTGGAGGAAATGGGTACAAAGGGTTTGAGGTGTTGGATACAAATGAGTGGAGGTGATGGGTACAAAGGATTGGAGAAAATGGGTACAAAGGGTTAGAAGAGATAAGAACATCGGAATTAGAGTAGATATGAATTAGTGGAGATTGGCTAAAAAGATTAGAGGTGATGGGAACAATGAATTAAAAGAAAATGGGCACAATTTAGAGGAGATGGGTATAAAAGATTAGAGGAGATGGTGCAAAGATTTAGAGAAAATGAGTATATAGAAGTAGAGCAGATGGGTACAGAGGGTTAGAGGAGATGAGTACAAGGAATTAGAGGAGATGGGAAGAAAGAATTAGAGGATGTGGGTACTAAACTTTAGTGCAGATGGGTACGTAAGCTTAAAATTGGTGGGTACAAAGGATTAGAGGAGATGAATACAAATGATTAGTGGAAATGGGCACTTAGGACTAGAGGAGATGGGTGTAAAAAGTTACATCGGTACAAAGGATTAGTGGAAATGTGCACAGAGGATTCTTAGAGATTTTTAAGCAGAGTTAAACCTGAACTCCAGCCCTATCCTTCATCTTGCACAGTTGTACAGGCTCCTCTCCTGTACTGAAATTGTATGCTATGTTCTCACTGCACACTGTGAACTTTGCACAATGTGCACTAGAAGCTGCAGATCCCAATTCTCAGAAGTTTTCAAGCCCCGAAAAACGGTGACTCTCTAATTCAATTAATTATTCAAATCATTTGCCCAAGGGTATGAAGAGTAAAAAAAAAAGCTGACAGGGTTTTTAACTCTTCCCTACTGTGTCTAAAACTAAAAGAAAAAGTTTGAGATACACTTTAAATGGTTAACTTCTGACCTACATTATTCATGGCAGCTTCCACAACCACCTAAAACCCTGTAAAAGAAAGAGACATTAACAATCATGTTTGAAATAGCACTGGCACACAGCATTGCAGATCGATAACATTCTCCAAACCTACTCCAATAAATCAGGAGAATATATTCACAAATCATCGGCAAGATTCAATGTAAAAATGACCTTTTTTAAAATATAACACAAGAACAAAGTGTAAAACAAAACATGAGACTAGCAAAGAGAGTGAAGACCAAATTCTGAGTTTTCTTAGATTCCATGATTTGAATGTAGGGAAATAAAAAAAACAGATGTAGGGGCCCCAGTGCATAGTCACCACCAGGGGCGGACTGTCCATTTGGAAACTCGGGCACTGCCTGAAGGCCCGGGGTCAGTAGGGGACCCTATGAGATGCCCCTGATACCTTTTTCATAGGCTTTTTTTAGTTTGGGCAAGGACACAGGGGCCCCATGATCCCCTATTGCCCGGGGGCCCCATGAGTTGTCAGTCCGCCCCTGGTCACAACTGCCCCCCTCCCTTTAATGTGCCCTACACCCTTTACCAGCGTTTGCTGGGCCTTTCATTACTCACCACCCTATAGACAGGTGCAGTCTATAGGTGGCACTCAACCCAAGTGGTACCACAGATGGAGAGAAAGTCAGGGAAAAAAGGGTTTTTCTATGATTTCCTGTGTTTTGGAAGCAGTGTTTTGGTATGCTACGCTGCATTCAGGTGACCCCTGGCAGCCATCTTGGGTCAGCAGAACCTTTATAGGTTCCTTCCCCCCGGTTGTGGCTCGCTTTTGCAAAGTGGTTCGTGCAGGGACCACACCTGTGAGGGAAAGGGATTAGCGGCAGGGGAAGGTTTTGGATGAGAAGGGACAGGCTAGAGCTTTGCCATCGTTCAGTCCTCTGAAACAGACACTGTCGGCACATCATCTCCTGCTGCCACTCTGCATTTGAACTGAACTGTAAGTGTTTCCCTTGCAGTGAATCCCCGCCTGGGGTGTTTGTAATTTAGCATTCTCTTCCATGCAAGTTCCATGTTTTATTGCATCTGGAATCTGTGTCTTTACTGCTGCTGCACCACACTGCACCTGCGCACAACCCCATTACTGTTAAGGGATAAAACAGTTGTACTGGGCATGCTATTGGCAATGGGAGATGTACTGTGTAAACGTGATCCATAATCAAGTTCCTTAGGGTCTTCAGGTCTGGTCGAGGGGCAGTTCTCCATACAGATCACATGACCAAAGGTAAGTGTTTTTACCACTGAGTACTGATATGATTCATTTTCAACAGCATGTCTACTATCTGTGAACTTTCTTTTTTTACAGAAAATTGGACTTAAGAATATCAAGTCACAAATAAATCAAAAAGTAACCCCTTAAAATTTACAATTTTATTCTCATTCATGTCAGAACATTGTTAAAAAGACATTTAACAGGGTTATGTACCATGGGTCAATTCACTGTTTCGATATGTTCCAAAATCTTTTAAAAACAGTACCTGTCTGCTATCTCAAGACTTCCCATTGGACTCAAATATCTACCTATTCATTTTAGATAATTTGTTTTTTCAATTCTCCAACTGAGACTGACGGCAGATCCTCGCCACCTCTCTGATTTGGGTGGTTGTGCTGTGGGTCATTACAGGCCATGGGTTTAAAAACCTATTTGTTGGCCCATATGGAAGAAAAATATATTTGAAATATATTTGAAAAATATTGTTCCCATATATATTGCCATATATTTGAAATGCTACAATTTTGGCCATATTCAATATAGATAAAAATATTTATATATATATATATATATATATATATATATACATACATACATACATACTGCATGTTGAAATACGTTTTTATTACAAAATATATTAAAAATATTTTTAAAAATAAATTTCAATTATACTGTATGTCTTTAAAAATACAAATCTACATTTTTGGAATGCATTTACAAATATATGTAAAAATATATGTTAAAATTACTTTTTTATATATATTTTCAAAATATATTCTTCAGATTTTTTTTAACATATAACACATTCATTTTAACATATATGTTTACATATATTTATAAAAGCATTCCAAAAATGTAGATTTGTATATTTAAAGACAAAAAAACTGGAGAAACAAAAAGCCTATTCTGACACATTCCACGCAAACCCCCAAAATGGACTGGACAAAATTATTGGCACCTTCTCAAAATTTAAGAAATAATTGCATTTCAAGGTTGTGATACTCCTGTAATTTGTAATTAAACTCAGCGGTATCAGTTAACAGATCTTAATGTTCCTGTGTCTACTGTGCGCAACATTGTCAAGAAGTTTACAGCCAATGGCACTGTAGCTAATCTCCCTGGACGTGGACGAAAGAGAAAAACGTGATCAAAGATTGCAATGAAGGATTGTTCAAATGGTAGATAAAGAACCTTAATTAACTTCCAGACAAATTCAAGCTGACCTTCAGGCACAGAGTACAGCTGTGTCATATATAGGTAGATATATGGAGAAATGGTCTCAACCCTCTGCAAGGATGGACTAGAGCAGGGGTATTGAATTAAAATTCAAGGAATTTTTTCTGACCGAGGTCCAAATATTGTGTGCCCATCAGTGTGCCCCCTTACATTAGGTGTCGCCATCAGAGTGCAACTTTACATCATGTATTCCCATCACATCAGGCTTGCCCATCAGAGTGCCCCTTTACATCAGTTGCCCCCATCAGAGTGCTCCTTTACATCAGTTGTCCCCATCAGAGTGATCCTTTACATCAGTTGTCCCCATCAGAGTGCTCCTTTACATCAGTTGTCCCCATCAGAGTGATCCTTTACATCAGTTGTCCCCATCAGAGTGCTCCTTTGCATCAGTTGTCTCCATCAGAGTGCCTCTTTACATCAGGTATCCCAATCACATTGCCACCTTACATCAGGTATTCCTGTCAGAGTGCCCCCTTACACTAAGTACCCCTTTCCATCATATTTCCCCATCAGACTGCCCCTTTCCACAGTACGTGTCCATTTGTGCCCCCTTTCCATCACATGTGCCCATCAGAGTTCCCCTTTCCACAGTATGTGTCCATTTGTGCCCCCTTTCCATAACATGTGCCCATCAGAGTGCCCCCTTAACATAAAAGATGCCCATTAGAGTGCCCCCTAACATAAAATGTGCCCGTCAGAGTGCCCCTTAACATAAAATGTGCCCGTCAGAGTGCCCCTTAACATAAAATGGGCCCATCAGAGTGCCCCTTAACATAAAATATTCCTGTCAGAGTGCCCCTTAACATAAAATGTGCCCGTCAGAGTGCCCCTTAACATAAAATAAGGGGCATGCTGATGGGCACATTTATATTAAGGGGCACTCTGATCAATACATTTTATATTAAGGGGTACCCTGATGGGTACATTTTATGTTAAGTAGCACTCTGATGGGCACATTCTATGTTGTGCCCATCAGAGTGACCCATAAACATTAAAAGTGCCCATCAGAGTGCCCCTAAGACTACACGCTACCTCGAGGGCAGACAGTAGCTGTGCCAGGATCCTTGCTGAAGGCTGCTTGTGTACAGGCAGGGAGCGGGAGCCGGAGAGACAGTGATCTGCAAGGGGTGGGGCACACCCGTGATGTCATGTTGCCATGATGACCGCCTTGCTCAGTGGCGGATCTGTCATTGTGGGCTGGTGGTCCAGAAGGAAGCGCTGCTGGGGCTATTCTCGGAACGCGGTCCGCCATTTAGTCATCATTGGACTAGAGAATCGAAAGATGACTTATTGTCTGATATTAATAGGTAGATATATGGAGAAGTAATCTTATCTCTCTGCAAGGATCGACTGTAGAACTGAAAGACAACTGACTATCTGATACTAATAGGTAGGTATATGGAGAAATGGTGGTCTCAACACTCAGCAAGGATCGATTGGAGAATTCAAAGACAATTTATTATCTGATACTGATAGGTAAATATATAGAGAAATACTCTCATCCCACCTCAGGTAATGGCTGGAGAATTGAAAGACAACTGATTATCTGATACTAATAAGTGGATATATGGAGAATTTGTCTCAACTCTTCACAGGAATCAACTGGAGGATTGAAAGACAACTGATTATCTGATACTAATAAGTGGATATATGGAGAATTTGTCTCAACTCTTCACAGGAATCAACTGGAGGATTGAAAGACAACTGATTATCTAATACTAATAAGTGGATATATGGAGAATTTGTCTCAACTCTTCACAGGAATCAACTGGAGGATTGAAAGACAACTGATTATCTGATACTAATGAGTAGATATATGGAAAATGATCTCATCCCTCTGCAAGCATCTGCTAGAGAATTCACAGACAACTGATTATCAGACACTAATAAGCAGGTATTGTATATGGAGAAGTGGTCTAATTCCGCTTCAGATACTGGCTGAAGAATTGAAAGACAACATGGATATTAATAGGGAGATATTTGGAGAAGTAGTCTTATACCTCCGCAAGCATTAGCTGGAGAATTCAAAGACAACCCATTATCTGATACTAATTTGTAGATAAATGAATTACTGGTTTTATTCTATCAAAAGTATTGGCTGGAGAATTCAAAGACAACTGATTATCTGATACTAATAAGCAGATATATGGAGAAGAGGCCTCATCCCACCATATGTATTGGCTGGGGAATTTAAAGATGACATATTATCTCAACTAATGAGTAGATATATGGAGAAGTGGTTTCTTCCCTGTGCAAGCGTCAGCTGGAGAATTCAAAGATGACTGTTTATTTGACACTAATAGGCACATGTTTGAGCCTAATGAGAGGTCTTGAGATTGTAGGAGGTTACTGTTTTTAAAAGAAATTTGTGTATATTGAGACAATGGGGTTGATTTACTAAAGACAAATAGACTGTGCACTCCAAGTGCGCTTGGAAGTGAACTGCAAGTCCACTGACAGTGCAATTGCTCTAGATCTGAGGGGAACGTGCAAGAAAAATAAAAAAAACAGCATTTTTGCTTGCACATGGTTGGATGAAAGAAATCAGCAGAGCTTCACCTCATTTCAGAGCTTCCCCTTGGATCTAATGCAACTTCCCTTGCAGTGCACAGCCTATTTGCCTTGTGTAAATCAACCCCAGTGACTTGATCTATGGCATAAATAAAATTAAAGAACATATGTGGAGGGTAAATCTGGGGTTGATGTTCCCTCTGGAGGTACCATCCCTATGTATTGAATATGCATGCAGTAATTGGGATTTGGGACTCTAAATGTTCCTCCTAGGGTATGATATCAAAAAGTATAACAATTCATAAAAACAATCATTTTATTGTAGTCATTTACATATATCACACAACAAACATTCTAAAAGGCTTTTTAAAATCAATAATATGGCTTGAAATGTAACCATGTATCTGAAAACAGGATCCCAGTTTAGAATGGCTGTCGTGTTTCACTGAAGAACTGCTTCCTCAGGGCTTTGGATCTTGTTATACACAAATTAGAATTAAATATATGTAGTTAATAACATCATATGATAATCATAATATTATAGACAATCAAATACAATGATTTTAAAATATGAACATAGTTAGTATAATGGACCCCAATTAGAAATGACCCATTCTAAACCGTAAGGCAAACTCAAGAGGAGAGAAAAAAATAATTGAAATAATAATATATAAATACAGTTGCAAGAAAAAGTATGTGAACCCCTTGGGATTACGTGGAGTTTTGCATGAATTGGGCATAAAATGTGCTCTGAATGTCATCTAAGTCACAACAATAGAAGAACGCAGTCTGCTGAACATAATACTACACAAACATTAGATGTTGCCATGGTTTAATTGCACATAACATGTAAACATTCACAGTGCAGGGAGGAAAAAGTATGTGAACCTTTGGACTTAATAACTGGTTGACCCTCCTTTGGCAGCAATAACCTCAACCAAACATTTCCTGTAGTTGCAGATCAGACCTGCACAACGATCTGGAGTAATTTTGGACCACTCCTCTTCACAAAACTGTTTCAGTGTAGCAATATTCTTGGGATGTCTGGTGTGAATCGCTCTCTTAAGGTCATGCCACAGCATTTCAAGCGGGTTGAGGTCAGGACTGGGCCACTCCAGAAGGCGTATTCTGTGCTGTTGCAGCCATTGTTTTGTTGAATTACTTGTATGCTTTGGGTCATTGTCCTGTTGCATCACCCATCCTCTGCGGAGCTTCAGTTGGCAGACAGATGGTCGTACGTTTTCCTGCAAAATGTCTTGATAAACTCTGGAATTCATTTTCCTATCAATGACAACAATCCGTCCAGGCCCTGAGGCAGCAAAGCAGCCCCAAACCATGATGCTCCCTCCGCCATGTTTTACAGTGGGAATGAGGTTTTGATGTTGGTGTGCTGTGCCTTTTTTTCTCCACACATAGTGTTGTGTGTTCTTCCCAAACAACTCAATCTTGGTTTCATCTGTCCACAGTATATTTTGCCAGTAGTGCTGTGGAATATCCAGGTGCTCTTTTGCAAACTTCAAACGTGCTGCAATATTCTTTTTGGACAGCAATGGCTTCCTCCGTGGTGTCCTCCCATCTACTCCATTCTTGTTTAATGTTTTCCTTATTGTAGATGTGTCAACAAAAATGATAGCATGTGCCAGAGATTTCTATAGGTCTTTAGCTGACACTCTGGGATTCTTCTTTACCTCATGCAGCATTCTGCGCTGTGCTCTTGCAGTCATTTTTACAGGACGACCACTCCTAGGGAGAGTAGCAACAGTGCTAAACTTTCTCCATTTGTAGACAATCTGTCTTACCGTGGACACATGAAAATCAAGGCTTTTGGAGATACTTTTGTAACCCTTTCCAGCTTCATGTAAGTCAACAATTCTTGATCGTAGGTCTTCTGAGAGCTCTTTTCTGCGAGGCATGGTTCACATCAGACAGTGCTTCTTGAAACCAGTAAACCCAAAACAGGTGTGTGTTTTTTAAGGGCAGGACAGCTGTCAGCAACACATCCAATATCATCACACTGATTGGAGTCAAGGTTGGCTCACTCCTGGCTCCAATTAGCTCTGGGAGAAGTCATTAAGCTAGGGCCTCACATACTTTTTCCTCCCTGCACTGTGAATGTTTACATGTTATGTGCAATTAAACCATGGTAACATCTAATGTTTGTGTAGTATTATGTTCAGCAGAATGTGTTCTTCTATTGTTGTGACTTAGATGACATTCAGAGCACATTTTATGCCCAATTCATGCAAAACTCCACGTAATCCCAAGGGGTTCACATACTTTTTCTTGCAACTGTATATGCATATACTGTATATTACCTTGTGTTCACATGTGCAGCAATGTATATGTCTGACGGCAAGTGCCCGTGTATGGCATACAAACCTTGTGAAATGTGTTTTTACCAATGCCCTATCATGAATGAGAATAACAATGTAGATTTTTTTTAAAAAATGATGTTTGTGCTGAAGACTGTGCTGGACTGACTGGATCAGTCACTGGTTGTAGGTGGGTGGTTGCATGGGTGGGTAGGGAGCAGGGGCGGACTGACCATTCGAGCACCCGGACACTGCCCGAGGGCCCGGGGTCAGTAGGGGGCCCCATGAGATGTCCCTGGTACCTTTCATTGGCTTTTTCATAGGCTTTTTTGGGTGTGGGCGAGGACACAGGGGCCCCATGATTCCCTATTGCCCAGGGGCCCCATGAGTTGTCAGTCTGCCCCTGGTAGGGAAAAGTCCCTCCAGTCAGTTGTACCCAATGGTGGATATGGATATTGGAGGTGTTAGGGTTTGGGCTGCTGCCTTTCTAGTATGGCCTTGAGGTCGTTTCCACACGTATATTTGGAATAGTGGAAAAGAAGGAGTGCCCAATGTCCAAAAGAATGCACTTTTGATTGTAGATTAGAAGGCATTTATTGAGAGTAAAAATTTTGCTGCCCCTGGAATGACAGCGATCATTTTTTCCCCTGAAACCTGGAAAATATACTACCGACGTGGGAATTTTTCCCATTTATCAGCGTGCAGCAACAGCCCTGAAGAAGGGAGAGTCTTTTTTTTTCGAAACGCGTTGGCTTGAT